>NW_026935418.1:0-62809 GCF_032062105.1 Saccostrea cuccullata | reverse complement strand
TGTCCTAAACAGTCTATCTGATCATATCCTATTAAACACTTAGACGGTCGCGCTGTAAGTCCTGCTTTCCTAAGTCTGGTGAATAACTCTCTCAGTGCCATCAGATGTTCCTCCCAAGTATCTGAGTATACGATGATATCGTCTATGAAGTTGTCAACCCCCACCATGCCGTGTAGAAGTTTCCTCATCAGTCGGCTAAACGTCGCCGGCGCATTCACTAATCCGAATGGCATAGTACGAAATTGATACAAACCAGACGATGCTGAAAAGGCTGTAAGAGCTTTACTATCTTCTTCCATAGGAACTTGCCAGTACCCTTTACTCAAATCCAATTTCGAGACAAACTTCTTTCCTGTCATCTTTGAAAATATACTCTCTGTATTCGGCATAGGCTCGGCGTCAAAGACTGTAACAGAGTTTAGTCTACGAAAGTCTATGCAGAATCTGTTTGTTCCGTCCTTTTTCCTAGCTATGACTACCGGTGATGAATATGGTGAGACAGATGGTTCTATTACATTCAACTGTAACATCTTCTTCACTTCTTCCTTTATGACACCCTCGGTATTGAAAGGTATAGGATACTGCTTCACCCGTATTGGATTTGATGATGTCAGTTCAATCTTATGCTTAACTAGTGTTGTCATTCCTGGAACGTCAGTGAGAACATCAGCATACGACTCACACAAAGATTTCACCAAATCTAGTTTATCTGCTTCCAGTCCTTCATTGAAACGTACATCTGACACTGTTTCTGTCTGAGTATCTGTCGGTAACATCATTGAATTCTGCTCATCAATTGTTCCCTCTTCGCTGAAGTCAATAAGTGATATGGCGCAAGTCGTAAGAACTCCACACTGTTTTTCCTCACGAGGAATATACTGTTTCAACAAATTGGCGTGAAGTGTCTTTACTTTACTTCCCATCTCAAATTTGTAATCCATATCGCTAACTTTCTGTACAACTTTATATGGGCCTCGCCACTGCATCAAGAGTTTATTTGACTTTGTCGGAAGTAGAACAAGTACTTGGTCACCAATTTTCATCCTTCGATCCCTTGTTCTCTTATTGTAATGTTTTCTCTGATGCTTCCTTGCTTTTTCCAGTTGTTGATGAGCAATCTTACATGTCTCTTCAAGTTTCTCCTTTAAGTCTAGTATATATTGGTAAGTAGTCTTCACCTCAATGTCTGGTATGTCCTTGGTCCACAGTTCCTTGAGTATCATCATCGGACCACGCACTGATCGACCATAGAGTAGCTCAAAGGGTGAAAATCCAAGGCTCTCTTGAGGTATCTCTCGATAAGCGAAGAGAAGTGCGTTGAGGTACATATCCTAGTCTCTCGGGCGTTCAGCACACATGCGCTTCAACATCTGCTTTAACGTACCGTTGAATTTTTCAACAAGGCCGTTGCACATCGGGTGATACGGCGTTGTAGTAAGGCGTTTGAGTGAAAGCAATCGGCTAACTTCTTTCATAACCTCAGAAGTAAACTGCGATCCCTGGTCTGTAAGCATTTCTGAAGGAACACCAACTCTGCTGAAAACGTCTACAAGCGCCTCTGCCACTCGTTCTGTTTCGATTCCTTTAAGTGCCACAGCTTCTGGATACCTGGTCGCATAGTCTATGATAGTGAGGATATATCGATTCCCTCTGTCTGTAACTGGCTGAAGCGGACCAACAATATCCACAGCTATGCGTTGAAATGGTTCTGATATCATGGGCATTTGTCCAAGAGGAACTGCTGGTACTCTTCCCTTAGGTATTGTTCGTTGGCATACGTCACACGAACGACAAAATCGCCTGACATCTGCTTGTACTCCTGGCCAAAAGAATTCTGCTAGTATTCTATCTGTAGTCTTCTTAACACCCAAATGTCCTGCCATAAGACATTCATGAGCCATCTTCATAACCATTGGTCTATACTTCTTTGGAACCATCAACTGTCGATACGTCTTTCCATTTGACACCTTTGGACTACTGAATTCTCTGTAGAGTAATTGCTTACGTATAAACATCCTGGTTGAACCTCCATCACCGAGCTCCTTTACTCTCCCTTGTTTAGCAATGTCCCAACTCTTGCGTAGCGAATCATCGTTCGTCTGTTCACTTAACATCTCATCACGTGATACATCTAGTAAAGTTTCAGGAACCCTCAATGGTTTATAAGGCAACTGCTTCTTCTTCAGTTGACTGCGTGTCTCAACAGCAAATGAAGGTTTAGAAGTTTTCATCCAATGAATATCCGGGTTATCTGGTTTCCGAACACCATCAAAATTCCCAAGAATCAGATCAAACATCGGTGTTTCAAAGCATGAGACTTCAATTGTTCCAGTAAAATATGGTGTGTCAACTTCAACTATCGCAACATCTGCATCTACTACGCTTCCGTCAGCAAGCATGCATTTGTGAGTTTTTCCAGTCAGTTGATTTGACGTAACCAGACTTTTTCCAATCACCGCACCATGACATCCGGTATCTCTTAACACTGTCACAAGTTTATCGCCAACACATCCTTTCACAACTGGCATCACTCCATCATCAACTGAATTAATGTCACTTTGCGGCTTATGTGCACCAACATGAGAAGAGTCGTGTTCTTTTCCTTGCGAAAGGCGACGTCCATTTTTGTTGAATCCCTGTTGTGGTTTCTGTGGTCTATCAAAGAAGAAGGTATGGTTTTCATACAAATTTTGCCCTGTGATTTTCTAAAAAATGAAACTGCTGTAAAAGTTGAAAACTCATGCTTTTTAAATAATTGAAATTCGATGCAGAAAAATCATATAAGTAATTTTTCTCACATGTGTTTTTAAATGCTTATTATGACGTCATAAACATGTGCATTTTCCCGTATTTTCTTAAAAAGTTGCAGAAGACATCAATTTTCAATGGAATTTTCTTTCAGATAACATTGTCCACAGGCATCGCCCACAAAGATCTTGAGATATGTGATTCGTTATTGAATTTTGCACAAAATATCAAAACATTAACGTGGGCGACGGCTGTGGACACTGTTTTCTAAAGGAAAATCACCCTTGAAATGTGCCATTTTGAGGCTTTTTCTGTTGAAAATAGAGAAATGCTTCACATTAATGACGTCATATTTGCAGAATGAAAAACCTTTATGTCATATTCTTTACTGATTTATCAGAGTCATTTATTTAACTAACATTTAAGCCAGTTTCAAAACTTTTTGATGTCATTTAATTTTTAGGGCGGAATAAAGCTAAAACCATACCTTCTTCTTTTTCCTGTGTGTTTGTCTTAATTGCTGATGACTTCCTCAAAGGACAATCAAACTGCTTGTGTCCGTATTTATCACAATAAAAACACTTGATTCCACCACTGGTTTTGGTTCCTTCACTACAACTTGGAAAAGATAATTGCTTTCCAAAGGAAACTTTCTTGTCGAAGATCGGTCTTTGGGTAACATCTGATGAACAAGTTGCTCTCGCCTCAACATACTGATCAGCATATCTGGCCATATCCTGAATAGAAGGAGGAATTCGTTCCTTCAAGAATAAGGAAAGTTCTTTGTTACAACACAAAATGAATTGTTCACGTAACATCAAATCTTTGAGTCCTTCATAAGTTTTAACTGTTTTCGATAACTCCATCCATCGTTCCATGTAACTTTCAAGTCTAGTTGAAAACTGAATAAAGGTTTCACTACCATCAGGTTTTGAAGATCTGAATTTCTTTCTGAATGCATCCTCAGTCATGTCAAACCGTTTCATCAGTGCTTTCTTAAGTTCATCAAAGTCCAACGCACTGTCTGGTGGTAATCTAGCGAACACATCCAACGCTTTTCCTTTTAGAAGTGCACTCAAGTGAGCTCCCCAATTTTGTCTTTGCCATTGCTGTGAGATAGTGTATCTTTCAAATCGCTGTATGTACGCGTCGATGTTGTCTTTTGCCTCATCAAACGCTGGTAATTTTGGTCCTCTAACAGGTTGTTGTGTTTCAGTGTGATGTAGCGCAGTTGACTCAAGAACTTTATGTGATCTCTCTGCTGCCATCATTTGAAATCTGTGATCTATTTCCATCTCTTCAATTTTCCTCTTGTGTTCAGCCTCAGCGTTTTGTTCCTTCATGGATTCCAGTTCCAGCTGATATTCACGCTCCTGTTTAGCCATACGTTCTGCACGATCTTTCTCACGTTCGTCTCTAAGTCTTGCCTGTTCATTGTTCACAAACTGTTGAAGTTCTGCATCCTTGAGTCCCATTTGCGTCCCAACTTCCAAGAGTTCCTTCATCTCCTTGATGGTTGTCATCGTGCCTATAAGTACTGAGCCAACTAACCAACTTTAATAATCCAAGAATGATATTCTTTCTAATTAACAAATATTTCTCACGTCACCTTACCTTTAACCTATGTAAGGGAGAACCATACTTTCACTTACCTCTGTGTAACTATACAGGAATCCCAAGAGTAACTACTACAACTAACCTAACGTATTTACAACTACTTGACAAACCTACACCTACTTAGTGAAAATGTGTAATTTGGAGAGGGTCAGCAATCCCACCGCTGCCGACAAATGTCACGTGGTCAAGCTGGCTATCTCCAAGAATCACACAAGTTCAATAAGTTTAATAAATTTATTTACAAAAAAAATAATAATGATAACAAAGATCTCACACAAACTTACCACACACAAATTCACACCCTCTATCTCACTATTAAACAATTAAACAAAGAAAAAAAAAACAATTGGTAATCAACAATTACCCAATTAACAAATTCATTAATCAGCCAATCACCCCGGGTATCTAATTCAGTTATTAATGCCAAACATGTTCACAAATCATAGATTATCCTCGTCATCATCACGATCATCATCATCAACATCATCCTCATCCTCGATGCAGGAATGAAATCAAAAGTTTGCCTTTTCTTATAAAGCGCTAACTCAAAGTTTCTTGGATAGACTTATCTGTTATCCGTTCACCAACAAATATTTGGATCCACGCACAGCACTCTTCCGGGCCTTAGTCCCTGGAACCTTTCGCCGTCACAATGATTCCCTTAGCTCAGTCTATGTATCAAGCACAGGTCATACCAATATCCATGACGCTACAATGATGCATATTTATAAATCACATGTTTCACTACACATGTTTGGCAATACCACTATATATGTTTGGCTATTCATCTCAATATAAAAATAATCAAAAAATTATTAAGTGTAATGGTTACCAGTTAACAAAAGTCAAAACAAATTATTGCCAATATGGCGCACCTTACTTTCAACTTCCGGTCATTCACTTCCACCCAGACATTTAAACCAAAATTTAAATGGACAAAATATTCTACACAAAGTAACAAAACTGAGTACAAGAAAATAGCGAACATTTAACAATGAGAACTTTAAACGTTATCGATATAATACAACAGCCACTCGAACACTCTCGCTAACCGTCACATCTGAGTGAACAACAGGTAAAATGGTGAAAGCTGGCCAAGTTCAGAAATAAGAACGAAGTTGTACTCAATAATAAATTTGCATAAAAAACTATATACAAAGCAAATAATATCAAAAGTAATACTCACCACGGACCTGTCTCCGTGCCAGTGTCAAAATATTGCATGTACTGCTGCTTTGTACATTTACTAGCTGCTTCGAATCAGAAACGTGTCTGCAGCTACGCTTCTCTGCCGGGAATGACCAGGCCTCAATTGTTCTGGTCGGCTAAGCTATTTTGCAAGGACTTATGGGTAAAATAGGCATAGGGACAAAACGCGGGAAATACAAATTATATACGCAAGTGCAATAGTGATTGTTACAATGGTTCCTAGATACAGTATATATATATATATATATATATATATATATATATATATATATATATATATATATATATATATATATATATATATATATATATATATATATATATATAAAGCACTTAAAAAACCAACAACACTGTATATCCTAAATGTCGGATCTACCAAGTAGATACAAGGTCACAGATGGAAATTTATATAAAGCACTAAAAAATGACCAACGACACGAACAATAAAAATTGTCAAATTTTCGGGACGCCCTGTCCCTTCCTCAGGACAAAGAAAAAAGTTAAAAAGTCATAGGAACAAAGGAAAAATAGAAATAAAAACAACTAGCACGACTACTAAACTACTAAACACTAGATATTTACATACTTAATTACATGTTGAATTCGTAATTTTTAAGAACAATAATAAAGAAAGGAATTCGGACCGCTATGAAATGCGTCCGGTCTATCGGGTATACTCGGGTGAAGTGCGATTTACATAATTGAACGAATTAATTATGCTAATTAATTACGACAATCAGTAAATCGTACATGGTTTAATTCTCTCAAAATGGCGTAACTTTACTTAATAAAGAATAATCAAAGAAAGATAAGATAGCAGGGATATCTAAACATATGAATTATGATCCATTATAAATTTTGAAATATTTAAAGACTTATTACTTGGAAAAAATAATTAACAAAGGTGAAAGCAATACATAGTTATGTGGGTTGTTCGAGAGTTGGTGACGCAAATTGACTGTAGAGTTTACACTAAATTGAGAGAATTATCTTGTTAAGTATCATCAGGAATTGGGTCTAGTTTACGTTCATTCTGGTGAAGTCATTCAGTTTGTTGATACCATTAGGGCGGAATGACTTCAATCTGTGCATCCAGAACTTTTCTTTGTTTTTTCTCTGAACATCTGTCCATCTTGGGTTATGGTCAATCACCACTACTGTCATATCCTCCCATTTGTGACCCTCAAGGTTGAAATGTTCCCCAACGGGTTCATTGAGTTTTTTGGTCCTAATGGTCGAACGGTGGTTATTGACTCTCCTGCGGAGATCTCCTGTTTCACCAATATACTGTTTGGAGCAAACTTTGCAACTGATGAGATAAATGCAGTTGTCAGTTTGACAGGACAAATTCCCTAGTATTTTGTAGCTGCGGCCTGTAACAGGGCTGTTAAAACTGTCTGTGTCAGTACTGTGCTTACAAAGAAGACATCTTCTGTTAGAGCAAGTTTTAAAGCCCCCGTTAGGTAAAGGGTTGTCCAGTCTGGTTCTTACTACCATGTCCTTTAGGTTCCTTGGGCGTCTGTATGCAGCTAATGGGGGTTCCTTAAAGACCTCTGCCATTCGTTTGTTTGAATGGAGAATTGGTAGGTTCTTTTGAAGGATACCGCTAAGGTTCTTAAGGACGGGATGGTATGTGGTTACCAGAGGGACCCTACCGCTGTTGTCTTTCTCCTTGTAGCGTAATAGGTTTTGCCTGTCATGTCCTGCCATCTCATCAATAGCTGTTTGTACGGTGCGGGCATCGTAGCCTCTTTTGCATAAGTGGGACTTAAGAAGACCACTTTGCTCCTGATATAAGGCAGGGAACGAACAGATGCGTCGAATTCTGGTGGCTAGACCCTTAGGCACTCCCTTAAAAGTGTGTGGGGGATGACAGCTAGAGGGCATAAGATATAGGTGGGAGTCTGTGGGTTTGGTGTGGAGACTGAATTCGATTTCACCATCAATCAGGGTAGATGTAGTAGCTAGGAATACGTTTTTCGAATTAGATACGTCTACTGTAAATTTGATCGACTGATGAAAGGTGTTGGCAAACGTAATGAATGCCTCGAGGCTCTCGCGACATTCTACCCACTTCATCTCTATATCGCCAATGTAACGCAACCAGCTATGGGGCCTAAATGGTGCTTGAAGTAACAAGTTGCGTTCCAGTCTGCCCATGAAGACATTGGCATAAGACGGTGCCATTTTCGTACCCATAGCAGTGCCATTAACCTGCAGGTAATGTTCTCCATTAAACATGAAGTTGTTGAACTTGAGAATATGTTCAACGAGCTTAGCAAGGGACTCTGTAGAAGGAATTTGTATGGATCTACTATCCCAGACTTCTCTACAGGCTTCGATACCCTCATCGTGCGGAATATTGGTGTACAAGGATGTGACGTCCATAGTTAAGAGGAGGGTATGATCTGGGAGGCCAGTAGAGGGCGTCTTGTTAATGTAGTCCGTGGTGTCCTTGAGATAGGATGGCAAATTCTCTACGTGTGGACGGAGATGTAAATCAATAAATTCAGAAATTTTCTCCGTGGGGTGTCCAATTGCGCTGACTATGGGGCGACCTGGCATGCCTTCTTTGTGTATTTTAGGAAGCAGATAGAATTGTCCTGGTCTACAGTCAATAGGATTTAAGGTCTCATAGACATTGACACCAATCTCATTTTTCTCAAACATATCGTCAAGAGATCTGGTAATGGCGGTGGAGAATTCTTTAGTGGGGTCAGAGTCCAGTTTCTTATAGAAACCTTTGTCTGAGATTTGTGATTGGGCCTCCGCCATGTAAGTCTCTTTATCCAATACTACAACTGAAGAACCTTTGTCTGCTTTCTTGATTACAATGTCATCCCGATTTTTTAATGATTGTAAGGCAGATCTCTCTTCCTTACTCAAATTGTCGGGAGTCTTGTCTGGCATTGAAAGGAGCTTCTCTACGTCTGACTCAACGGCATCAATATACGACTCAAGGGCGCCGCACTTGCCCGGTGCAGGTTTCCAGTCACTCTTGGGCTTATAGAGTTTGTGTTCCTCTAAATCTTGTAAGGCATGCCAGGTCGCCCCATAGTCAGCGCAATTGGACACCCCACGGAGAAAATTTCTGAATTTATTGATTTACATCTCCGTCCACACGTAGAGAATTTGCCATCCTATCTCAAGGACACCACGGACTACATTAACAAGACGCCCTCTACTGGCCTCCCAGATCATACCCTCCTCGTAACTATGGACGTCACATCCTTGTACACCAATATTCCGCACGATGAGGGTATCGAAGCCTGTAGAGAAGTCTGGGATAGTAGATCCATACAAATTCCTTCTACAGAGTCCCTTGCTAAGCTCCTTGAACATGTTCTCAAGTTCAACAACTTCATGTTTAATGGAAAACATTACCTGCAGGTTAATGGCACTGCTATTGGTACGAAAATGGCACCGTCTTATGCCAATGTCTTCATGGGCAGACTGGAACGCAACTTGTTACTTCAAGCACCATTTAGGCCCCATAGCTGGTTGCGTTTCATTGGCGATATAGAGATTTATGAAGTAGTTTTCTTTTGCTAATCTCATTGCAGTGGAATCGTTCCTAAGTTTATAAAAGGGGAACACACAGTAGTTTCCTTGTGAGCAAATATCGAAATGTTCACTGCATGGCGTGTTTCTGAGGCTCGGATTGTTAATTTGTTGGCGATGTACGCGCATGCGGGCGGTTAATTGGGTCCCGGTCTGGCCGATGTATTCCTCTCCGCAGTTGTTACACGTAATACAATAAAGGAGGTTTTTGCTCTTGCAGGTCATATTTTCATTCACAAGAAATGTTTTTCCACACTTGGAAATAATAGAGGATCCTATTCGTAGGTTATCTCGGACAGGTACCGCATCTCGGATCACCGCATCTTGTTACGGAATATTGTTCTGTAGTGGTGTTGAATTTAGCTCTGGTCAATAGTCTTTTTAAATTTAGCGGTTGTCTTTGGCTGCGAATCAAATCCGATTTTGGTATAAGTTGATGAAGATCATTATCCCGTTCAATGATGGTAAAATTCTTTCTTGCCTCTTGAAATATATTAATGTGTTAAATGAAATTTGGAAACTTCATTTTCTTTTTCTTTTATATATATATATATATATATATATATATATATATATATATATATATATATATATATATATATATATATATATATATATAAAGCACTAAAAATGACCAACGACACGAACAATAAAAATTGTCAAATTTTCGGGACGCCCTGTCCCTTCCTCAGGACAAAGAAAAAAGTTAAAAAGTCATAAGAACAAAGGATAAATAGAAACAAAAACAACTAGCACGACTACTAAACTACTAAACACTAGATATTTACATACTTAACGTAGAACCTACGTCGTATGACATCATAACTAGTGAATGTGTTTAGTCTGTGCCAGATCCATTATGACGTCATAATTAATTCAATGTCATTTCCCGTACTTTACAGCTTCAGTATAGAAATGATAGAAAATACTGCATTTTGAAATTCACAGAATTCAATTTAAAATCATGCCGAAATAATCTTCATAATATTCGATTTATATATTTTTCTTTAATATAATGCTTAATGACAATATATTTCTTGAATTAGAGAAACCTGTAGGCACCTTTTATTTAATAGATCTTGACCTTAATTATAAGTTGACAAATCCAAGACTGTATTGTGTGATGAAATTGCCATGTATACAACAAACTGTAATAATGTAAATGGTAAGTAACTATTTTGAAGGAATGCAAAAATCTTTTTAAAAAATCGTCAGTTGCCAACTAAATAGTGTAATACCTTGATGAAATGTGTCTTAGTCAAAGATGTACCTGTTGTAGATTGTGTGTACATTTTGTGATATCTATCATGAAATGATGTGCATTCCTTTTCATAATTATTTAAAAAATTATCTAAAAAAAGAATTTATTCTCGGGAAATACTGTTTAATACTGTTTAATTAATAAACAATAAAAACAACGATGTTTAAAGAAGCAATTTTGGGATTTTGTTGTCTTCTTTGCATGACAAGTACCTCTAAAATGACTGAAATTGTGAAGTTTCAATATGTATTTATCATTCCATGTTTAACTGACTGCACTACATTTAATAACAAGGAATCATGTCATGTGCTTTTAACTGATTGATAAGCAAGTGCTAATTTATCATTCTGAAAAGTTTGAAAATCTTGTGACAAAGACTTCTCCGACATAGGTTCTACCTTAATTACATGTTGAATTCGTAATTTTTAAGAACAATAATAAAGAAAGGAATTCGGACCGCTATGAAATGCGTCCGGTCTATCGGGTATACTCGGGTGAAGTGCGATTTACATAATTGAACGAATTAATTATGCTAATTAATTACGACAATCAGTAAATCGTACATGGTTTAATTCTCTCAAAATGGCGTAACTTTACTTAATAAAGAATAATCAAAGAAAGATAAGATGGCAGGGATATTTAAACATATGAATTATGATCCATTATAAATTTTGAAATATTTAAAGATTTATTACCGGGAAAAAATAATTAACAAAGGTGAAAGCAATACATAGTTATGTGGGTTGTTCGAGAGTTGGTGACGCAAATTGACTGTAGAGTTTACACTAAATTGAGAGAATAATCTTGTTTAGTATCATCAGGAATTGGGTCTAGTTTACGTTCATTCTGGTGAAGTCATTCAGTTTGTTGATACCATTAGGGCGGAATGACTTCAATCTGTGCATCCAGAACTTTTCTTTGCTTTTTCTCTGAGCATCTGTCCATCTTGGGTTATGGTCAATCACCACTACTGTCATATCCTCCCATTTGTGACCCTCAAGGTTGAAATGTTCCCCAACGGGTTCATTGAGTTTTTTGGTCCTAATGGTCGAACGGTGGTTATTGACTCTCCTGCGGAGATCTCCTGTTTCACCAATATACTGTTTGGAGCAAACTTTGCAACTGATGAGATAAATGCAGTTGTCAGTATGACAGGACAAATTCCCTAGTATTTTGTAGCTGCGGCCTGTAACAGGGCTGTTAAAACTGTCTGTGTCAGTACTGCTTACAAAGAAGACATCTTCTGTTAGAGCAAGTTTTAAAGCCCCCGTTAGGTAAAGGGTTGTCCAGTCTGGTTCTTACTACCATGTCCTTTAGGTTCCTTGGGCGTCTGTATGCAGCTAATGGGGGTTCCTTAAAGACCTCTGCCATTCGTTTGTTTGAATGGAGAATTGGTAGGTTCTTTTGAAGGATACCGCTAAGGTTCTTAAGGACGGGATGGTATGTGGTTACCAGAGGGACCCTATCGCTGTTGTCTTTCTCCTTGTAGCGTAATAGGTTTTGCCTGTCATGTCCTGCCATCTCATCAATAGCTGTTTGTACGGTGCGGGCATCGTAGCCTCTTTTGCATAAGTGGGACTTAAGAAGACCACTTTGCTCCTGATATAAGGCAGGGGACGAACAGATGCGTCGAATTCTGGTGGCTAGACCCTTAGGCACTCCCTTAAAAGTGTGTGGGGGATGACAGCTAGAGGGCATAAGATATAGGTGGGAGTCTGTGGGTTTGGTGTGGAGACTGAATTCGATTTCACCATCAATCAGGGTAGATGTAGTAGCTAGGAATACGTTTTTCGAATTAGATACGTCTACTGTAAATTTGATCGACTGATGAAAGGTGTTGGCAAACGTAATGAATGCCTCGAGGCTCTCGCGACATTCTACCCACTTCATCTCTATATCGCCAATGAAACGCAACCAGCTATGGGGCCTAAATGGTGCTTGAAGTAACAAGTTGCGTTCCAGTCTGCCCATGAAGACATTGGCATAAGACGGTGCCATTTTCGTACCCATAGCAGTGCCATTAACCTGCAGGTAATGTTCTCCATTAAACATGAAGTTGTTGAACTTGAGAATATGTTCAACGAGCTTAGCAAGGAACTCTGTAGAAGGAATTTGTATGGATCTACTATCCCAGACTTCTCTACAGGCTTCGATACCCTCATCGTGCGGAATATTGGTGTACAAGGATGTGACGTCCATAGTTAAGAGGAGGGTATGATCTGGGAGGCCAGTAGAGGGCGTCTTGTTAATGTAGTCCGTGGTGTCCTTGAGATAGGATGGCAAATTCTCTACGTGTGGACGGAGATGTAAATCAATAAATTCAGAAATTTTCTCCGTGGGGTGTCCAATTGCGCTGACTATGGGGCGACCTGGCATGCCTTCTTTGTGTATTTTAGGAAGCAGATAGAATTGTCCTGGTCTACAGTCAATAGGATTTAAGGTCTCATAGACGTTGATACCAATCTCATTTTCCTTAAACATATCGTCAAGAGATCTGGTAATGGCGGTGGAGAATTCTTTAGTGGGGTCAGAGTCCAGTTTCTTATAGAAACCTTTGTCTGAGATTTGTGATTGGGCCTCCGCCATGTAAGTCTCTTTATCCAATACTACAACTGAAGAACCTTTGTCTGCTTTCTTGATTACAATGTCATCCCGATTTTTTAATGATTGTAAGGCAGATCTCTCTTCCTTACTCAAATTGTCGGGAGTCTTGTCTGGCATTGAAAGGAGCTTCTCTACGTCTGACTCAACGGCATCAATATACGACTCAAGGGCGCCGCACTTGCCCGGTGCAGGTTTCCAGTCACTCTTGGGCTTATAGAGTTTGTGTTCCTCTAAATCTTGTAAGGCATGCCAGGTCGCCCCATAGTCAGCGCAATTGGACACCCCACGGAGAAAATTTCTGAATTTATTGATTTACATCTCCGTCCACACGTAGAGAATTTGCCATCCTATCTCAAGGACACCACGGACTACATTAACAAGACGCCCTCTACTGGCCTCCCAGATCATACCCTCCTCTTAACTATGGACGTCACATCCTTGTACACCAATATTCCGCACGATGAGGGTATCGAAGCCTGTAGAGAAGTCTGGGATAGTAGATCCATACAAATTCCTTCTACAGAGTCCCTTGCTAAGCTCCTTGAACATGTTCTCAAGTTCAACAACTTCATGTTTAATGGAAAACATTACCTGCAGGTTAATGGCACTGCTATTGGTACGAAAATGGCACCGTCTTATGCCAATGTCTTCATGGGCAGACTGGAACGCAACTTGTTACTTCAAGCACCATTTAGGCCCCATAGCTGGTTGCGTTTCATTGGCGATATAGAGATTTATGAAGTAGTTTTCTTTTGCTAATCTCATTGCAGTGGAATCGTTCCTAAGTTTATAAAAGGGGAACACACAGTAGTTTCCTTGTGAGCAAATATCGAAATGTTCACTGCATGGCGTGTTTCTGAGGCTCGGATTGTTAATTTGTTGGCGATGTACGCGCATGCGGGCGGTTAATTGGGTCCCGGTCTGGCCGATGTATTCCTCTCCGCAGTTGTTACACGTAATACAATAAAGGAGGTTTTTGCTCTTGCAGGTCATATTTTCATTCACAAGAAATGTTTTTCCACACTTGGAAATAATAGAGGATCCTATTCGTAGGTTAGGACAGGTACCGCATCTCGGATCACCGCATCTTGTTACGGAATATTGTTCTGTAGTGGTGTTGAATTTAGCTCTGGTCAATAGTCTTTTTAAATTTAGCGGTTGTCTTTGGCTGCGAATCAAATCCGATTTTGGTATAAGTTGATGAAGATCATTATCCCGTTCAATGATGGTAAAATTCTTTCTTGCCTCTTGAAATATATTAATGTGTTAAATGAAATTTGGAAACTTCATTTTCTTTTTCTTTTATATATATATATATATATATATATATATATATATATATATATATATATATATATATATATATATATATATATATATATATATATATATATATATATATATATATATATATATATATATATATATATATATATATATATATATATATATATATATAAAGCACTAAAAATGACCAACGACACGAACAATAAAAATTGTCAAATTTTCGGGACGCCCTGTCCCTTCCTCAGGACAAAGAAAAAAGTTAAAAAGTCATAAGAACAAAGGATAAATAGAAACAAAAACAACTAGCACGACTACTAAACTACTAAACACTAGATATTTACATACTTAACGTAGAACCTACGTCGTATGACATCATAACTAGTGAATGTGTTTAGTCTGTGCCAGATCCATTATGACGTCATAATTAATTCAATGTCATTTCCCGTACTTTACAGCTTCAGTATAGAAATGATAGAAAATACTGCATTTTGAAATTCACAGAATTCAATTTAAAATCATGCCGAAATAATCTTCATAATATTCGATTTATATATTTTTCTTTAATATAATGCTTAATGACAATATATTTCTTGAATTAGAGAAACCTGTAGGCACCTTTTATTTAATAGATCTTGACCTTAATTATAAGTTGACAAATCCAAGACTGTATTGTGTGATGAAATTGCCATGTATACAACAAACTGTAATAATGTAAATGGTAAGTAACTATTTTGAAGGAATGCAAAAATCTTTTTAAAAAATCGTCAGTTGCCAACTAAATAGTGTAATACCTTGATGAAATGTGTCTTAGTCAAAGATGTACCTGTTGTAGATTGTGTGTACATTTTGTGATATCTATCATGAAATGATGTGCATTCCTTTTCATAATTATTTAAAAAATTATCTAAAAAAAGAATTTATTCTCGGGAAATACTGTTTAATACTGTTTAATTAATAAACAATAAAAACAACGATGTTTAAAGAAGCAATTTTGGGATTTTGTTGTCTTCTTTGCATGACAAGTACCTCTAAAATGACTGAAATTGTGAAGTTTCAATATGTATTTATCATTCCATGTTTAACTGGCTGCACTACATTTAATAACAAGGAATCATGTCATGTGCTTTTAACTGATTGATAAGCAAGTGCTAATTTATCATTCTGAAAAGTTTGAAAATCTTGTGACAAAGACTTCTCCGACATAGGTTCTACCTTAATTACATGTTGAATTCGTAATTTTTAAGAACAATAATAAAGAAAGGAATTCGGACCGCTATGAAATGCGTCCGGTCTATCGGGTATACTCGGGTGAAGTGCGATTTACATAATTGAACGAATTAATTATGCTAATTAATTACGACAATCAGTAAATCGTACATGGTTTAATTCTCTCAAAATGGCGTAACTTTACTTAATAAAGAATAATCAAAGAAAGATAAGATGGCAGGGATATTTAAACATATGAATTATGATCCATTATAAATTTTGAAATATTTAAAGATTTATTACCGGGAAAAAATAATTAACAAAGGTGAAAGCAATACATAGTTATGTGGGTTGTTCGAGAGTTGGTGACGCAAATTGACTGTAGAGTTTACACTAAATTGAGAGAATAATCTTGTTTAGTATCATCAGGAATTGGGTCTAGTTTACGTTCATTCTGGTGAAGTCATTCAGTTTGTTGATACCATTAGGGCGGAATGACTTCAATCTGTGCATCCAGAACTTTTCTTTGCTTTTTCTCTGAGCATCTGTCCATCTTGGGTTATGGTCAATCACCACTACTGTCATATCCTCCCATTTGTGACCCTCAAGGTTGAAATGTTCCCCAACGGGTTCATTGAGTTTTTTGGTCCTAATGGTCGAACGGTGGTTATTGACTCTCCTGCGGAGATCTCCTGTTTCACCAATATACTGTTTGGAGCAAACTTTGCAACTGATGAGATAAATGCAGTTGTCAGTATGACAGGACAAATTCCCTAGTATTTTGTAGCTGCGGCCTGTAACAGGGCTGTTAAAACTGTCTGTGTCAGTACTGTGCTTACAAAGAAGACATCTTCTGTCAGAGCAAGTTTTAAAGCCCCCGTTAGGTAAAGGGTTGTCCAGTCTCTCTCTCTCTCTCTCTCTCTCTCTCTCTCTCTCTCTCTCTATATATATATATATATATATATATATATTTACATTCAGTGTAATTTTCTTTATGAAATCCATTAGAAATCCACGACGTTCAAATCTCTATAACACACGCGAAACCTTGTCACCGCGCGTTAGAATACAAAACAGGAACTATAAGCATTTTTAATACTCTAGGAACACCAAAATGTAAAATGTTTTATTTCAATTTAATGACAAACTATAACCCTGAAAAATTAACGTAAAAAATTATTGTAATGTGCGTTCAGAATTAATATGTCACTTTTTTCCTCGCAATGTTTGTTTGCGTTATTTAACTTTGCAACGTCATTTAACGTTATTTGACGTCACAAACGGCTCTTACATTTAATAACCACGGCAGTTTTGAAGGGCGCTAAATTCACATTTAAGATGAACGAAATAAGAAATTATGAAGAAGGAAAATTAGAGAATGTAAATATAAGCATTAAATTCATATTTTTGGATGTCTTCGGTCCTATAACACACCAAATTATCATACCGCGCTAACGCGCGGTATTCAATTTGTCGGCACGGCCAGGTGTGTTATAGGACCGAAGACATCCAAAAATATGAATTCAATGCTTAAATATATACTTAAAATAAAAAAAGAAAAACACGAAAAACTTCAGTAAAGCTTTAGGCCTTTCATTCTATCTTCAGAAGCTTTACATAATAAACAATTGTAGCAACATAGTAACGTTACACAATAATTGGCGGAGTGTATGACGTCGTTATTATGAAGTCAAAAGTACTATGACGTCATAGTTAACAGCTCACTGCGTACAGGTAAAAGTACGGGAAATTTTTAAGATCTCAATAAACTGCAGATATACAAATACATAATTAAATAGAATAGAAATACATTAAATCAGATTGTTAAGCTTAGGTTTAAACGTACGAATAAAATGTTTTTCTTTTTGGTGTCTACAAATGTCATTTCCTCCTGCTACTTTATAAAACGGAAATATCATAAATTTCTTTTGTCCGCACACGTCTAAATGTTGACTTAGTGGTATTTGTCTATACTCTGGAGTGTTAATCTGTTGCTTGTGGGTACGAACCCGGGTACGAAGGGTGTTACTGGTCTCACCTATGTAATATTCACTACACCCTGGACAGGTTATCACATATAAAACATTTTGTGTATCACACGACATATTGGCGTTCACTGTAAATCTTCGGCCGTTAAAGTTATAACAGGTTCCTTCCGTTAGAAAGTCACAGGTTCCACATCGAGGATTTCCACATTTAGTCACTGAATGGGTTCCTTCAAAATTAGAGTTACACAGTAGTCTCTTCAAGTTCTTGGGTTGACGTCTACTGGATATAAATTGTACGTCTTTATAGATTTTCTTTGTTGTTTCGTCCTCTCTGAGAATCGTGTTCAGTTGGTGAACAATAGGGTTGATGTTCTGGTTCTTGGGATTATGCGTGTGCACAAAGGGAATAATATTCTCATTAACTTCACGTCCTTTGGCTAAAAGTAATTCTGATCTTTCATGTTCCTTAGCTTTAAGTATTCCATCATCTATAAGCTTGACTGGATATTTCTGTTTTAAAAGATACATTTTTAGTTCATACAAACGAATGTCCCTTGTATCTTTTTCACTGACAATTGCGCATATACGTCTGGCAAGGTTATAGGGAATGGATGTTTTGGTATGATGCGGATGGCAGGAACCAAAATATAAGTATTGGTGCGTATCCGTAGCTTTGTAATAGATATCAGTAACAATCCTTGTGTCCTTCTTGACAACGAGAACATCTAGGAATGGTAATTCACTTTCACCGGTATCTATTGTAAACTTGATGTTGGCATTCAACTCATTTAATATTTCATGGAAAACTTCTAATTTTTCGACACTTTCATCCCATAAAATAAAGCAGTCATCTAGAAATCTTTTCCATTTAGATTTAAGGTTATTGGCGATATCTTCTCCCCATAACGTTATGAGTCGTTGGTGTAGTTTGTATTCTAAGTAACCTAGGGTAAGTGTTGCGTATGTCGGCGCAACTTTTGTTCCCATGGCAGTTCCTTTAGTTTGTATAAAATGGTTTTTACCAAAGGCAAAAGTATTATTTTGAAGGACTAATTCCAATCCTTGAAGGACAAATTCTTGTGGAAAGCGATCGTGAAGAAGGTAAGGGTGTTTTTCAATCCAGAATTTTATCGCTTCTATTCCAAGTTCCGTAGGAATGTTAGTGTACAAACTAACAACATCAAATGTAACTAATTTAGTATTATCTTTTACGATGGCCGGTAAATGATTCAGGAAGTCAAGATCATCTCTAATGAAACTTGGTACCTTTTCACAGAATGGTTTCAGCAATATATCTAATAAATGGCTCAGTCTTTGGGTAGACGAGTTAGGGCCTCCAACAATCGGTCTAAAAGATAAATCCTGTGGATTCAGGCAGGTGATATATTCAGAATTCTGAGATTCTATTACATTTTTAATTTCCTTCGATTTATGAACTTTAGGTAAGCCGTAAAACTGACTTTCTCGGGCTTCAAAATTTACAAGATAGTCTCTTTCCTTGTCTGTTTATTCTTCAGAAAAAGATTCATTGACGAGGCATTTTATCTTTGATATCGATTTCTTTTCGTGAGTTTTGTTAATCCTTCGGTAAAATTCGGTGTCTTGTAGCATGGTCAGAATTTTATTTTCGTAAAAGTCTTTGTCCATGATCACAACTCCTCCTCCTTTGTCTGCTTCTTTAATTACAATATTTTTATCACTACACAAGTTTTTCAGGGCAAATTGTTCATTCTTAGTAAGATTTGATTTATTATTAGTTATGCTGGTATCTGGTAAATTGATGGTTTCTAGTGTCTCACAAACAGCATCTAAAGTTCGTTTTCTTCCTCGTTTTGGATTGAAATTTGACTTATTTCTTACAAGATCCTCGGGCTCTGTATGTTCAGTTTCTTCATAAGAATCATCCTCGTCCTCATTCTCGTGGAAAAACTCCCTTAATCTTAGTCGTCGTGTATATGATTTAATATCTGTATTTAGTTCCTGGTGGTTCCTTCTAGGTGTAGGAGTATACTTCAAACCTTTAGAAAGTAATTTGACTTCAGAGTCTGTAAGGGTCCTGGATGAAAGATTGAATACTTTAGGATCCGTAGATGTGTTTGTGGAAGACTTATCTGTGCCTAAATTAATGGGGTTGTTATTTCCTATTGGGCACGGGGTTTGTATCTCTCGCCTTGATTGGGATTGCCTCCTCCTAAAAAATGGTTTCTTGCGCCCCGTCCAGTGTAGGTAGTGTGCTCATCCCTGTATATATTCTGTTGTCTAAATCTCATATTTTGTTGCTTTTTCTTGTTTAAAGCTGGAGGATTTTTGCGGCGAATAGGATTGCTAGGATGATTTGTTTGATTATTTTGACTCCTATGACCTGTATTGAAACTTTGGTTCGTCCAGTCATTTGTTTGCGGATTCCTCCGTGTATCGGACACATTATTCACATGTGATGTTTTATGATTATGGTTCCTAGTCGGTCTGTAACCTTCATCCTCATGGGAAAGTGCGTTGTTTCTCACAGCTGATGCGTAGCTTAAATGGGAAGGTTGGGATTTCTTCGACTTAGATTTTGGTGCTTGTTTTTGCTTGGCTTCTTGGTTTTAATAACTTCTTTGCCATATTTTCGTTCATAATCAAGTAACCAAGCCTCTGAATATCTCCATCTATTGTAAGATTTATCTTCTTCCTTTCCGCACTCTGACTTCCACATATCTCGAAGTAAATCTAGAATAATTCCGTTGGCATTGTTCTTCAGCGTTTGTTCCATATATATATAATGGTTCCTACAAAGGGAAAAATGTCTCACATAAATTTATATGAAATTCACATGAATTTCATGTAAATTCTTAGAACGAGAAAGAGATGAAAGCAAAGAAAATAAAATTCATATGAAACCTTTAGTGATTTTATATGAATTTTACATAAAGAGCATATCACATAAATATCGCGCATAAAAGTTATAAAAAATTATGTGAACATCATACAAACTTATTCAAATGAATTTGAAATATATATATTTTACATGAAATTCATATAATTTTCAAATAAAACGACAATGACGTGAATATCATGTGAACCACTTTTCTCTATGTAATGTTTTCAATAATTTTAAACAGTTAAATCAAAACCTGCGTTGATCTTTTCTGATCAAAATAATTATGTGTGCCAAGCTAGATAGAACAATTTATCATTAAAATAATGCTGTCCTACATACATTGTTTAATGATAGAATTCATTTTGTGTATTGGCGAGGTAGCAAGAAAAGATGAGTTGAATTTCCATCTTAATATGGATTAGTTTTTAGAGTGAGAAGGGCATATACAATTTCAAAATGGCTCCTTATGATTAATATGATAGTTATTTGCTTTGCAACTCCGCTTTTATTCTTTTAAATCATTTTATAGTGGATCCGTTCCGAAATGCTACATTACAATGTTATGGGACAAGCCCTCATCACAGTTACCCGGTACATTATTCTATACTGCCAGGCACGTTGTCCCTGTAGATTATTTTCTGTTTCAGATTACTTGCTTGTTTAGTTCTAACCTGTAATTGTAATGATACTCTAAAAAATGTGTGACGTTAGGAATTCTCGATTGATTTCATATTGTTTCTTTTTTAGCCCAGCAGTAAAGGACCAAGACTAATGGATAATGATGGTAAATTTACTACGAAAGTACAGATACTTATGATATTCTTTGTTTTTTATTACACGATTTCATAAGATGAGATTTACTGATGCTGTTTGAAGAAATCTCTAAACATATTCAGTCAGTTTCATATTTGTTTACCAGTATTTTTCTAAAACAGCTAGAAACGCAGGTAAAGGAGTTGGTGGTAGTGTTACAACAGACTTTATCAGAGTTAGAGAACTTTAACAACACAGAGGATTGTAATTTGTCTTCAAATTCCTGGATCAACCAGGAAACAATTCACAGTAAAATTACTGAGATCTTACAGGAAAAGGGGTGACATTTTTTGTTTTCAAATCTAATTTCATGTAGTTGAACTTATGTAAGAGCTTGTATATTTTAATATGATCTGTTGAGTTTGATTATAGTTTTAATGAATCCTTCCTCTTTACAAAAAGAAATAAAAATTGTATAAAGTAATGCTGCTCTGTACAATCTGGTTAATTGTGATGTTGAATGTAAATGAGCTGGGTTTGGATTTGTATGATTGAAATGTGTCCTTTTATAAGATTATTTTGGTATGAAATGAATAAAATCATTGAAGAAAATTAAATCTTGTTTGATAATATGTACCTGTATATACTAAGGGTTTTTCCTTTCATTTTTCTTTGTTCAAATACAATAACATGAGGTAAGTTATTGACGAACAAGTTGAGGAAACAAGAATATCAAGTCTTGTTTAAAGTCATTTTCCTAAGTTGTATGATCGATATAAAAACCTTGTCAGCAAATACAATATATCATTGAGTCAAAGGCTGACTGATATTTTTCATACTTATTGTAGTCCATCATTTTTATTGACGACGAATTTTTCCGTTATTTTTTTTTCATTACAAGGAGCACACGGCTGGTGTGACTGGTCGGCAGGGAATGCTGACTCCTCCATGGCAACTGATCCTACCTCTGATTCTTGATAGGTTTTTACATTGTTCCTCCTTCATCATCCCAAATGGTTTTCTTCTTATATAGAAGTTTTTGAATACTTCATATGCATACCAGCAGGTTTACTTATTCTGCTAACTATAGCAAGACTGGATCAATTGTTGTCGAATCGAAACAGCCATCCTTTTAATAATAATTTGTAGTCACAATCAGAATGACTGTTTTTTTAAATTGTTTTGAAAATGACCAAATTAGGTAAATTTACGGGTTAAATTTTTCCAGCTGTCTCTGATGAGGGTTAATTTTATTTTTTAAAGAACTTTGCAAGACTTGAAAACTTTTATTCAGAAAGTTTGAAATTATGCAATTCTCAGCGATAAACTCCAGGCATAAGAATTAAACTTGTGATTTTCCATACCTTGTCACTGATCAATTGCAATTTTTTTTTTCAAAAACATTCTGACTGTACACACAAATACATACAAATACTTGATCTTAAAAAGATACTCATATTTCTTATTGACATTATGTATGTAGTGCTTGAAAGATAGTCTTCCATCAATCTGTAGGAATTCTGCTCTCATTTTATTAGCAGAAATATTTTCGTATGCATATAATAATAATAATAATAATAATATTAATAATAATAATAATAAGAATATGTTTATTCACCAATCTAGGTCCTCAGGGGGCATGAACAAATTATTATAATATGATTACACTGATTACAATTGAATAATATAGATGTATAATGTAGTATGACTTAATAATTAAGTCTGTAATGGAGAAGTGTTATACCACAAGTTGAATCATCATGTAAATCTAGGATTTGTTACATATACACAGTATAGTCTCACTCTAGATCAAATATGAAGCACAGCGTATTCAAAAACTTGTACACGAGAAGAATTCAGTATGTGATGTGGTTTTACGCGATATTTAAACATTATCACTTATTTAAAAAATCACATTCAAAAGTTGATTAAGGGTAATAATAAAATAATATGAAAATCCCTCACAAGGTAAATTGCCCTATTCACGAATATACATGTATATTTGATTATGTTTATGTAGATTTTTTTTTAAAGTCGATTTTTACTTTTTTTAATACGTCCATTACAGATTGAAATTTTAAGGCAATAAATATGTAAAGTGTATTGACTTTCTGAAATCTCCTTGTAATTGACAGGGGATGCTTTCTTCTTCTGATCACCTGATCCCACCTCTGCAATGTTCCGGGTCCGTGATTTATGCCCCTTTTCATAGAATTGTATTGTTTGTGAACTTTTTGTCTTAATTCGATTATTATTGTTCTTTATGTTTTTTCTTTCTCATTGTTGAATTTACTTAAGGAAGGAAATGTATTAGTATTCATTATTCAAGAGTTCCTGTTGGTACATTAAACAGGATGTTCAAATCTATCTTCCTTATATCCTGTACCTAGTTCACTTTAAATAACAGAAAGAAACAAAAAACTAAAAAACCAAAGTGCTACGTTCTTGCAAGAAATATATAAAATTAATCGACTTTCTGAAATCTGTTTGTAATTGACAGGGGATGCTTTCTTTTTCTGAGCACCTGATCCCACCTCTGTAATTTTCCGGGTTCGTGTTTTACGCCCCTTTCATGGAATTGTATTGTTTGTGGACTTTTTGTCTTAATTCGGTTATTATTGTTTTTTATTTTTTCTTTCTCATTGTTCAATTTACTTAAGGAAATAAATACATTAGTATTTTTTTCAAGAGTTTCTGTTGTTACATTACACTGAATGTTCAAATCTGTGTTCCTATATACTGTACCGAGTTAAGTTTTAATAAGAGAAAGAAACACAAAACTAAAACCCAAAAATGCTTTAACATTTAAACTATTTTTTAAAGGGGGCATATCAAGTATATAATGATATCACAAGATATACTCTTTCTATATTTGTACTCTTTAGATAAGTTGTCAATGCTTAATTTTGAGATTAAACCTTCAGCTTCCGTCAGGAAATAAATACAGATTAAATATAACTTCATCGGCTAAAAAAAAAGAACTAATGAGAGAGTGCAAAGTTTGCTTCATAACATATTGTGCAGCATTCCATGAAAATTTTTCCAAAAGAGAATGAAAAACATAAAAATGCTTGAAAACATAAAAATAATTTTTGTCACAGTTTCCTCAGCAACTGCTCTTTACAGATGCTTGAAATTTAAGCATATACATTGTTTAGGTATGCCATATGGTTGAATTGATTTTTATTTGAATCTGATGACAACTTCCTATTTATCTTTGCATCTGCCCGTACACTGAACTTGGTGTGTACATTAACATGACAATTAATATATATTCACATCAGAGCGGGGTATTACTAGTTAGCATTGGCTTGTTTTTTTTCTGTTGCATGGTGACAATTTCGAGGAGATATTTTTCCTTCTATTAAAAGGATTACAGCGGCTATTGATTATAAGTAGGAACTATATATAGAGCTACATTTCTGAAGAGATTACGTCACAGTATTAGACCAAATGGAATACTACCGAGTAGGTCATCAAGGAACTTTTAACGATAGAAAAGGGATGCACATATAAACCACGACGAATATACAAATGACACTAAAACTATTCGCAGTATTGTTTTTTAATTACGGATAATGTTTTACGATCATGGTTCATAAATGGTTCTCTAGGCTATATTACAATATCACATTACCTCGTTGATCACGTGACGGTCATATCTACTTGAGTAAAGTACAGAAATCGCTTCGGCGCAGCCGATTTACATTAAACCATTATTGGCCTTTTGCCACGTAAATAACCGATAGATTATAGTTTACAACCGATAAACCTAGTTTATCGACTGTGAAACTATGTTTAGCTCATTTTTGTGAATTTGGCATGCCATATATATTCATACCAAATATCAAAAGGGGTGGAAGTTGAAAATATAGCATTGTTTAACTTGACTTTATGCTTCAATATGTTTCGTTATTCCCATATTTTATTAAAGTCATTACGTTTTAAATGACAACTGTAAAGTTTAGTTGTCATGCAATGTCTCATTCTAGAAAAAAACTCCAACCATGGGGAATTTATCAGAAGAATCTAGAGATGGACAAGACCGCTTTTAATATTTAAAAAGGTCGTCTTTATATGTTAAGGTATGTCACTCGTTAAATTTGTTAAATCAAGGATTTTTTGAGAATGTATATTTTAAATACGTACTCATATAGAGTGATTACAATTTGCAAAGAAAATAGGGGGTCAGTGTTCACCTCCCTGATCTACGGTATGATAAAGTAATTCTTTTTGCACTTAAATTTTGACTCTTTGGTTAATCACTTTAAGTAAAAGAAAGGTGTAAAACGTGTTTCGGGGGTCTGAAAATATAAATTAAGACCTTTATTAAATATTCTAGCAACATCATAATGGAAAATATTCTCCCAGTTAAAGTATGTGAGGCGAAAATTCGAAGATATTGAATTTAGTAAATGTGCAGATTTGCAGAATTATCTGCTAAATATCCTTCCACCACAAGAAATAGTTCCTCATTAATCTTGCTTCTTTGTAGCTTTTTGAGCAGTTTTTTGTTGAATGTTACAACATTGACAGTTGGAATAAAATAAGTAAGAGGGTCTGCGTGAACTTTTCTAAAAAGCAGACAAGGGAAATACCTAAATATCTTAAATTAAATATCTTAAAATGAAAGCCACAGTCAGAGATTTATTCTAAATGAAATGTTTTTGAATTATTTTTTCTTAGTATCAATACAAAGTCAGGTTAAAGCTGACATGAATTCTTAAAAAACGCAACATTTTCATCTATGTACGACTTGTTTCACACCAACTATAGCTGTATTCCGCCATATTTCTTTCAGATACCTTGTCTCATTGTAACGATATATACCCCAATGCGCTCGTTACACTTGAATGATATTTTGGCTTGGGTATCGACTTGTGCACATCTCCGATGGTAAAGCATATGAGAACACATGAGGTGATTAAGACATTTGACTGCCGTCATGAGAAAAAGGCCCTTATCTTTTGACGTCACAATGTTCAGAAAACGACGTCAAAGTCGCGGTATTGTAAACACGGAAGTAAATGTTGTCGACTACGTTTCGTACACAAGAAATAAAACTGGATTTCAAAGTGTTATAAAAATTCTATGTGTGTTTGATACGGACATTTTAAATATATAATATTATTATAAAATAATTACTATTTAGTACGTAAATTCACTGATTGATAATTCTATTTAATTAAGTGTGTAACTTGATGTTGATATACGCGACATTGGACATGCACATTGCTAGGAACAGCGATAAAAACAATGTCTATGCCTGACTTAATTAAAGATGCTGCATATTTGTTTTTGGAGCTATTTAGATATACATACTTAAATTTGATTCATGTTCAGAAGTTTTAATATAAAAAAGGTATATTCCAATTTGCACATGTATATTTTTTCAGAGAAAGCAAGCGAGAGATCTTACACACATAGTATTACCCTTCTTTATAAACGCTACTTTTTACTGTAAAATTTATACCGAGGTTCCATAATTTAAAATGTTAAGTCATTTCAATTTTAATCCATAGTTAATCATACTGATGTACCCCAATTGCAAGACCACATGAACTGTCGATTTTCATTTATGGGGGGGGGGGGGGGAGTAGCCAGCCAAAAAAAATCTCCGAATACTGGTAAAAAGACAACCTTTTAAATTTCAAGCTAAAAAGCATAACTCCTCTTTGATTGGATATAGATACTTGTAACATGAGAGATTAAAACCTTCTACAACAGCAATAAATAATTCTATACTAAATTAAAAGTGAGAGAATATGCTAAGGATATGCTAATATGCTATGGATAGAGAAAAAATACGGAGGGTGGGGATGCCATAAAAACTTTGCTAAAAATAAATTTTGTTTCAAAAATTAATTTGAAATGATCAAATACATGTAAATACATGCAAATGTATGGTAAAAGTTGCTATTTGTTTCAATTTTCCTCAATTGTTCCAATAAAGCGAATCCCACTCGAAACTGAACTGCAATATATTTCAAATTAAATACAGCTATCGAAGACTTTTCCCAAAAGCAAATATACCCAATGTTAAAGAAATTAACAATTTTACATCGACATTGATATTATCAATGAGAATATTTATAAACCAGAAGAAAAAAAAAACCAATATAGATTTAGCGAAAAACAAGTGATTCTGGGTGTAATTTCCGAAAGTTGTGAAAACGTTTAAATCATGAACCACATTAATATCAAATGTAGACAACAAATTAAAGAATTCTAAATTTTAGAAAGATGAAAAAATAAATGTAAGCACTGGTGATGTTAAGTGCGGAAAAAAGAGGTTTGTGTAAAACTTTCATGAATGTAAAATATATTTTACTGACTATTGTAAATATGATATGAAATTTAAGCACATTTTTAATGAAATCTTGGACGCTGAGTCTCAACTCTGGTACATGTATCTAAATACCCCGCATATCTCGAGATCGATTTCTTCCGTTGTATTCAAAATACTTAAGTCTATTTCACAATCTTAATATGGCTTTAAGGAAAGGAATTAATAAACAAACACAAATATTCTTGCGGTTAAAGAAAAATATTGTCTATTATGTAGTCGCACGCAAGTAGCAGGGGTAGGGGGTACATGGAAGTCCAGTCCCCCCCCCCCCTTTTGCTGCAGAATACTCAAATTCGCGCACTACAGGATAAGACAATAAAGAGTCTGAACCTAACACCCCCCCTTGAATTTTCGAGTTTAGACAGCCCCACCGCCATTTTTAGTGACAATTTTAAAGGGAAATTGATTTTTTCTGACTTTCCCTCCCCTTGCTGTGTTGGGACAGCTAGGCGAAAAAAAAATAACGTGGTGTTTTTTATTCAATTTCGAAATATCCAGAAAGTAGTATGTTTTGAAATAATATCTAAGAATAAATGGATTTGAGCGGTAGATTATCACTCATACAAAAACCATAAACGTGTGTTGGACGTAATATTTCATTATTGGTTAATACAATCGCATTGAAATGTGAAAACCCCAGGTGTCAGGTTAGCCGATGTCACGGAGGAAGATGAATAGATGACCTTTCATGGTCGTAGACACCCCCCCCCCCAAAAAAAAAAAAAAATACGTAAAAAATGTATTCATTCAGTTTCAGTTTCGAATCGATTTCTTCAAATTGTAATGGAACTGTAATTTTGCACAAAAACGTTAAGTATCGTTTTGTGTGCATATATTGAAAAAAAAGACAAGAACAGTACAGATAACCATCTCTTTGGTGATTATACAGAATACATCTTTTATACATGTGTTATGTTCAAATGAAACAGGGCACGGAAAATCAAAAGTAAAGAAATATTTCTAACCGATTCTACTTGTGATTTACTAAAGTACGAGGTTAAAAGAAAGATTCAATTTTAGGTACAGTTTATAAACCATTCATAAGACAATCTTTTCACATGATTACTATTTGCCTCTTTATTAAGTTCCTACTTCATAACTAAAACAGGTGAGGAAAATGAATTATATAAACTATGGAAAGTTGCTTTAAACATTTGAAAATATCCGAAAAGTAAAATACGCTTCATGCAAGTAGCGAACATATTCTTTTAATTGAGAATTTTTATAAAGGAATAAACGTTTTTAAAAACAAGTTTACATGAAACTTTCTTGAAAACAAGTTTACCTATCTTGGCGTATCATGATTTATTTCTTATTTTATTTCTGCGGCGATACAGAGAATGCAGTTTTTTTTTTTATCCTATCGTAACAGTTATTTAGAGAATTAAGTTATGTGCGTGTGTGTTTGTGAGTGAATGTTGACTCATAACCGAAAATTATACTTAAAAAAAAAATCGGGATGGATGTGCTTTTTTGTGAGGGGATGTCCCAAATCGTAACTACTCGGCCATTTCCGTACGAATGGGGATGTCCCGTTTTTGCCATTCGTAACTACTCGGCCATTTTCCGAGAAAGAGTAAATGACAAATACAACCATCAAACTTTGTGTTTGTGTTACATTAATATGGATGTGATATGGTCTACATAAGATTATAGGTGTGTGCAAAAAAATAACTTCAGTGAACTTGTAAAATTAATTAAATTACACTGGAGAGCGTAAAGAGAAATATTATTTATTGTTCACGGAAATGGCCGAGTAGTTACGATTGCCGTTTTTACGCGCGGTGTCCTTCTGATTTCTCTCTCTCTCTCTCTCTCTCAATGTTTTAATGTTACAAGTACTTTATATTTTTTATAAATTGAGCTACATTATTTAGAATTAAAAAAATAATTTGTGTGGGTTAAATTATTATTTGTCCTACTGGACACATTATAAACCGTTCTTAGATTCTGTCTAGAGTCTATACCCACATCCCCCTTCACGAAAGTACTAGATATGCTCTAAAATAGAATTAAAATAGTAATAACATACTAAATCCCTTAGGAATAAGTACGTACTAATCGCTTGGAAGAAAAAAATATTTAATCAAGTTTATAATCCTCAAAACGGTTTATGTTATTTAAATAACGTAATTTTAATTTTTTTCCCCCGGAAATTGAATTAGACGATGGCGACGTCATTACTTTTTCCGTGAGTAACGTCAAAGTTATTTTGGTGTGGCCTTACTAAAATGCTTATAAAATACTGAAAAAATGAGATATTTTCATAATTTATGTATATTTGCATTCAGACAGAGTCCGGCTATCAAAATTTCATAAAAAGTCAATTTATGAAAATTTGACCTTAAGGGCCCTTTTCTCGTGACGGCAGTCATTTCAAAACCACAATAAACGACATAATAATCATATTTCTGAATGACTATTGATTTGAATCAAAAGTAAAAAAGAAAAAAAAATGCAAGTCTGGAAGAGAAAGATAGTTGCACGTGTATGTATTTTTACAGTTCGCCAATTTATGCAGAATAAACTTGAAATAAAAAGCAGTTAAATTTGCAAACACATTTTGAAATTATTATCATTTAAATGGAACAAGACAACCAACGATTTTGATTTGCAGGTCCTATGCAATTGATGAATATCGAAAAAACGCCTCGAACGCTGTAAACGTACCCATACCTGGTAATAAGCTTACTGCATCGGTTCGAAGATGTGCACAATCCATTTATTGAAATATGCATCAAAAAAAAAAAGAAAGAAATAAGCTCCATAACAGGTCAATAGTAAACACACTGTTACTACTCCATACAGACTAGCACATCAATACACTTAGTCCCTGCTGATTAGATTCTGGTCAGGGAAAATATCACAAGTGGAAAGAAAAGTTATTTGGTATTTTGGTATTTGCGCTGCTGAAAGGGGGATGGGGGTATTATAACTGCTGTTCATAAGGTATAACTGTAAATTGTCTATCTATATGTAGTTCCAATACACATTCTATACAAAGTCATGTATAAAGTCTTCAGTTGGGTTGCTTCGCAAAATTCATTTGTCAATTACAACTGGTTATTTTAGTACTTATCTCAAATCTAAACCAAGTATTTGATGTACGTTAATTATTTACTTCAAATCTTAAAAGCAATTAACTAGAATATAATTTTTATGTGTACATCTATACGTTCTTTAACACACACACGGAGAAAGTCTATTCTCTGTTCAGATTGATATTAGGCATTTGAAATTTTTTTTTTTAATTTTTTAGGCGGGGGGGGGGGGATGCAAAAGTACTTGACCGTTATTTAAATATTCTTGGAAGACAGACATTTCTGTCAAATTCAATTTGAGGTTTTTTTTAAAATGTGTCACTCCGACCAAAAAGTATGTGCATTTTGAGGAACGTTACTGTTTTATAATTATGTTGTTACAAGAAGTCTTTCGAGATTTTAGTATCCCTGCCTGACAGTCTAGCTATGTTTTTTTTATATAAATATAATATATATTTCTGTAGGAGTACTTGGGAGATAATTTTAAAGGCTAGGGTAGTGATACTTGAAACCTGGTTGAATACAGATAATTTTCATCTACTCTTGTATATTGCACACACTATCTCTCTCTCTCTCTCTCTCTCTCTCTCTCTCTCTGTAACCATCCGTTAGGGCAATTATAGGTATAAAATCCTACGCACTTTGTGTTGTACCATTTACTAAGCATTAACATAGATCAGGGATTATTTTCAGGCGGGATGTGGAAACTTCATAAACTAGATGCTGTCATGAGACAGTAATACCCGCACTAAGGTGTTTGCCTCTAAATGCACACTCCTCTAAAATTAGGCTTAAAAATACCAAAGAAAAAGTCAATATAATTTAATAATTTACATAATAGGGCCTCCATGTATTCATCAAATTTAGCATAATATTCTCAAGTGAACATGTGACCCGTCACCATGGGCCTCGATCTTATAGGTACATGTATTTCATATTCATAATTCATTACCAGTCTGAAATTAAACAACAGAATTCAATTAATGATGTAAATTAGGTTTGAAACAAGGGGGGGGGGTAAATTTTTGGCCCATAATTGGAACTTTTTAAATCTATTTTCTCATATAGATCAACAACAAATATTATTCAAATTAGTTTAAAGCGTTTTTGATGATTTTTTTCCAAAATGTACAAACTTTTTTATACTTGATTAGGCAGAAACACCTTGAAAGCTGCCATATACCATTTATACCCAATCAATTTAGTCAACCCCTACCCTTCTCCCATCAACACACACACGCGCAAACACACCCTATTTTCCTGTTTTTGGAAATAGGCCTAGATGGCAAAGTTAAGATAAAACATCTTTTGTAAATAATAATTTTAAATTTGTTCTTATACTGTAAATGTATCTGAAGACCTGCATCACATTGGGCTTGCGTCACGTACCTAACTTAAGTACTAGTTTTACCATTATCATTTTTAGATAGCACTGCACGTGCAGTACTAGGCCTAGTGTTGTGTACACATCATTGCATGTATGTCAGTTGGAATTATTTTGTGTTTAATTGGATTATATTTCATGAAGTTGGAGCTATGGCAGTCGGTAAGTACACGTTTTGGTATAGATTTGGGTAAAATAGTCTGAAATGCAACTGGTTAGGTTAAAGTTTAAAGGATCAAAGGTCATCCGATGCTGCAATAAGACGAATTTCACATTCTAAAGAGTTATCGCCCGTTATCGACGTTACATTCAGTTACAAAATACAGAATTTTTTTCTGAGAGGGAGGGGGGACTTCCAGACCAGAATTTTCTGAGAAGCAAATAAAAGGAGAAGTTATGGTGGTGTCTGTGTCTGTTTTCTAGGGTGGAGGGCATCCAAAGTCTTTTTTATATTATAGTCCTGCAAATTCGGGGGGGGGGGGGGGATCTCAAGATACACTTCCAGTCCCTGTAAACAGTAATGGCAAATGATCATGTGACTCCTAAATAGTAGGAAACTTTTTCCATTTGACAATACATAATTTTGCGCTTTTTGTGTTATTATGTTATGTAAATTTAATGGTATAAAGGTTTTGAACCCCCTGGAGGTCATCCCCACTCTCCTAATGATTCTAACTGGAAATGTTCACAATATGACTGCATTAAATGAAATAAAAGTGCATCAATGATAAGATTGCTTGACATTTCATTCATCAACCTATCCTCCTAGAATTAGGAATGAAAATCATTCAAAGAGATGGACCACATTAAAGTATTTGTATATAGGCTATTAACATATTTTTTTAAAAATGTAAAACAAGCAGTAGTTTGCATACATGTCATGAATATAAACAGGGGTCTGGGATGGGGTGAAGGGAAGGATCGAGTTCCTCTCTCTTTACGTCTTAATGGTTGAAAACTCCTAAAATGAATGTTGACCTCAAATCCGACTTGTCCTCATTATTTTTCAAGTGGGGGTGTCTCCATTTGAGTGAAAAATTCCTGAGAGGGATGTTTAACAACAAACAAACAATTAAATGACATAAAAACACAATATTGATTTGCGTTAAGAAATATGCAGGGGATTTTTTCCATCATAAATCTTCTTCTCAAGAACAGCAAGGGCATTATTGTCCCCCGTTTTGGGGGAAAGGGAGGGAACATTATACACTTATTTAATGACTACGAGGTAAACAGTCAAACTGTTGTCCCGAGGTAGTGGGGGAGACCTGGGAAACTGTTGCCCAAGGCCGAAGGCCAAGGGCAACAGTTTCCCAGGTCTCCCCCACGTACTACTGAGGGACAACAGTTTGACTGTTTCACCGAGTAGTCATTGAATAAGTGTTTTATTACCTAACCTACTATATAATTAATTAAATTGGAATAAAAACACACAAACAATCAATAAAAAGTTTTCACAATTGTTTATTCACATACTTGTCTATTAATTAGCTGAATACATAATATAAAGACTAAATTAATATTTTTATTTTAAAGTAATACTTAATAAATTTATTGTTTGTGTGTTTTGTTTAAATTTAATTCATTATAGAGCAGGTAAATAGTGATGTCGTGATCATCAAAACGCTTGAATATCACAATGACGCTTTAACCAGTCAACAGTTCATTCTGTGGACCGGTCAACAGTTCACTGTTTCATGATCACGCAAAAACATAAAGTAAACCGTGAAACAGTTCAAAATGCCTAATTATAATTTAGATAGTAAGTTAGGTAATAATAAATCTTATTTGTCTGTCAGTCTGGCCATCTTTGACAGTATGTGCATCTGTCACAATAAATTTAACCTTGATCATAACTTTTGAATAATATGAGATAGGGCTTTTATATTTCACATGTACATTACCACAAAACTTTCTAAATGTACTATGATTTTTTAACCCAAGTGAGACCTTGACCTCAAAATTTTACCTACTTTCCAAAAAATAACATTTTAAATTAATCATTTTGAAAGAGAAAAGATATGGCATTTAAATTATACATGTATATTACATGTGAAAAGACTTTTCTAAATATATCATGACTTTTGACTTTCTGATCTTGACGTAGAAGTTTAACCTACTTTTCAAAAATATTATATTATATATTTATATATATATAACTTTTGATTGAAAAGAGATGGGTCTTTCATATTTGACATGTACTTTACCTGCAACAAAATATTTCGAGCATGCGATGATTTCCCCCCTTTGACCTAATTTTCATAAAGTGACATATGATAGGGATGCATATTTGATACACAATCTGCCATAAATTATGGCATCCCATTCACTTAAACACAGAAAGCAAAGGACCACAATTCTTTGAATTTGCATGTATAATCTTGATATGGAAACATCCTCATATAATGTATATTCAAGTTTTTTATGCTACGCCATGATTAGGAATACATGTATTAGTTTTTGTCATGTCCGTCCTCCACCCTTCCATCTGTCTTTCCATCGAGCTCAAAGAAATTACTTTCTAGATATTTTATCAAAGTTCATATGCTGATGCATATACTGATGTAAACTATCCAACTGTGGCAATATTTTTTATGCGCCCGGATCGATAGATCCCGGGCATATATTGTTTTTGTCCTGTCTGTTTGTCTGTTTATCTGTTTGTCTGTTGTCAACTTTAACTTTGGCCATAACTTTTGAACAATAAGAGATAGAGACTTCATATTTGGTATGCATACTCCACTATTAAAGTCCTTTCAAATGACATCAAGGTCAATGACCTTGTGACCTTGACTGTGACCTATATGCTAAAAATAGCTTTTTCCACTGTTTGTCATAACTTTTTAACCATAGGAGATAGGGACTTGATATTTGGTATGCATACTCCTCTAATAAAGCCCTTTCAGTTGACAACAAGGTCAATGATCTTGTGACCTTGACTGTGACTTATATGCTAAAAAAAGCTTTTTACACTTTTTGCCATAACTTTTGAACCATAGGAGATAGGAACCTCATATTTGGGATGCATACTCCACTGATTAAGTTCTTTCAGATGACACCATGGTCAATGACCTTGTGACCTTGACCGTGACCTAGATGCTAAAAATAGCTTTTTACACTTTTTGCCATAACTTTTTTACCATAGGAGATAGGAACTTCATATTTAGGATGCATACTCCACTGATTAAATTCTTTCAAATGACACCATGGTCAATGACCTTGACTGTGACCTATATGCTAAAAATAGCTTTTTACACTTTTGGCCATAACTTTTAAACCATAGTAGATAGGGACTTCATATTTGGGATGCATACTCCACTGATTAAGTTCTTTCAAATGACACCACGGCCAGTGACCTTGTGACCTTGACTGTGACCAATATGCTAAAAATAGATTTTTTGAACTTTGTTTCCGCCGGGCGCATAGTGTTTCACAAACACATCTTGTTTACCTTTACTTTCCTTTGACCTTTACTTAACTTTTCTTAAAATTAGTGTTTAGCTTTATTTTAGAGAAACCATAATGATTCAAGTTGTGTAATGAAACTTCACATGATGATACATACTGATGTAAGCAATTAAAGCTTTACAATGCTTCACTCTTTTTTACCTTGACATTTCCTGTGATCTTGACCTCACTGTCTTAGACTAGATCAGTTTTGAATAAACAGTTCAAGATATATTAATCAAACTTCATATGCTAATACATACTGATGAGAGCTATTATTGCATTAACTTATTTTGACCTTGAATTTTCTTTTGACCTTGACCTCACTTTTTAAAATATGTGTTTATCTAAGTTTCAAATAAACCATTAATTATATTTTTATCAAAATTCATTTGATAATAGTAAATTCACACTGATGTAAGCTTTTCAGCTAGAACAACATTTTGACCACAACCTTTCCTTTGACTTCTCTTTTCTTAAAACAAAGTGTTAAGCTCACTTTTATTAAATCATTAAAGATATTTTTATCAAACATAATAAGCTAATATGTATTAGTGAGAGCTATTCAGCTGCATCAAAAACTTCATCTTGCACATTCCTGTGACCTTGACCTCCCTCCTCTTTAATATGTATTTTGCTTAGTTTTTAAGAAATAATTTAAGACATTTTTATGTTTAACATGCACTTATACATAATTTGATGAGAATTTATTATCTATATCCAATTTATTTATATTTTAGTTTCAATTCTGAAAAAAAAACTGTTTAAGATATTTTCATCAAACTTTATACACAAATACAAATTTTAGTTTTTAGTTTTTAGCTCACCTGAGCTGAAGGCTCAAGTGAGCTTTTCTGATCATATTTTGTCCGGCGTCCGTCTGTCTGTCTAGCTGTCTGTAAACTTTTCACATTTTCGACTTCTTCTCAAGAACCACTGGGCCATTTCAACCAAACTTGCCACAAAGCATCCTTGGGTGAAGGGGATTCAAGTTTTTTCAAATGAAGGGCCATGCCCTCATTCAAGGGGAGATAATTGGGAATTAATGAAAATTTGGTGGCATGTTTTAAAAATCTTCTTCTCAAGAACCACTATGCCAGGAAAGATGAAACTTATGGGTTAACATCCTCAGGTAGTGAATATTCAAATGTGTTCAAATCATGACCCCCGGGGGTAGGGCAGGGCCAAAATGGCCGACTAAAGTTTTATATAGAAATATATTGGAAAATTCTTTAAAAATCTTCTTCTCAAGAACCACTGTGCCAGGAAAGATGAAACTTATGGAGTAACATCCTCAGATAGTGTAGATTCAAGTTTGTTCAAATCATGACCCCCGGGGGTAGGGCAGGGCCAAAATGGCTGATCAAAGTTTTACATAGAAATATATAGGAAAATTCTTTAAAAATCTTCTTCTCAAGAATGACAAAGCCATAATTCATCAAATTTATATGGAAGCATCCTCAGGTAGTGAAGATTCAAGTTTGTTCAAATCATGACCCTGGGGGTAGGGCGGGGCCAAAAAGGCCGACCAAAGTTTTACATAGAAATTTATGGGAAAATTCTTTAAAAATCTTCTTCTCAAGAATGACAAATCCATAATTCATCATATTTATATGGAAGCATCTTCAGGTAGTGTAGATTCAAAAATTTGTACAAATCATGACCCCAGGGGGTAGGGCGGGGCCAAAATGGCCGACCAAAGTTTTACATAGAAATATATGGAAAATTCTTTGAAGAAAAGCAAATCCATGATTGATCATGGGATTACTTTTGGATTTTAACTTTTCAATTATAAACCAATTTCTACTTTTTCTTAGCTTCAGTACTCAGGTGAGCGATGTGGCCCATGGGCCTCTTGTTTAATGTACCATTAGTAATACACATCTGGCGGGACATTCATGTCCTATAGACATATTTCTAGTTTTTCAAATCATCACCTCAGGCTAGGGTCAGGCCACAATTAGGGATCAAAGTTTTATTTAGGAATAAAAGGAAACACATCTTTAAAGTTCTTCTTTTCAGGAACACCAAGAGCATGATTAATATGGAAATATTCTCAAGAGGTGTAGATTCAAGTTTGTACAAATCATGACCACCAGGGTTAGGGAGGTGCCATATTATTCCAGCCCCTTTTTGCCATCCATATGAAAATTCAAATTTTGAAACCATTTTACACATACACAAAACAAACCAATCATTTTCTAAATGATCATGGTTTAAAGCTATTGCAGCATAAGATATTAGGGAAGTTCTTGAAAGCAGGGTGATTAAACATGTCAAATATATATGTAAAAAAAAAATATATAAAAATTCTACCTCGATTTGATCCCCATCCCCCCACCCCCCGGGCAAAATGAAAATTCCGAAACCTTACTGCACATCTACATGACACCACCAACCATCTCTTAAAATATGATAAGGCTGCTGAGTAAAATGTAGAAGGAGTTCAGGGAAGAAGGGGCTTTTTGTATAAAAAAACGTCATTTTTCGACCCCCATTTGATCCCCCGGGGCAAAATCAAAATTCCGAAACCTTACTGCACATCTACATGACACCACCAACCATCTCTCAAAAGATGATTAGGCTGCTGAGTAAAATATAGAAGGAGTTCAGAGAAGAAGGGGCTTTTTGTATAAAAAACGTCATTTTTCGACCCCCATTTGATCCCCTGGGGCAAAATCAAAATTCCGAAACCTTACTGCACATCTACATGACACCACCAACCATCTCTCAAAAGATGATTAGGCTGCTGAGTAAAATGTAGAAGGAGTTCAGGGAAGAAGGGGCTTTTTGTATAAAAAACATCATTTTTCGACCCCCATTTGATCCCCTGGGGCAAAATCAAAATTCCGAAACCTTACTGCACATCTACATGACACCACCAACCATCTCTCAAAAGATGATTAGGCTGCTGAGTAAAATGTAGAAGGAGTTCAGGGAAGAAGGGGCTTTTTGTATAAAAAACGTCATTTTTCGACCCCCATTTGATCCCCCGGGGCAAAATCAAAATTCCGAAACCTTACTGCACATCTACATGACACCACCAACCATCTCTCAAAAGATGATTAGGCTGCTGAGTAAAATGTAGAAGGAGTTCAGGGAAGAAGGGGCTTTTTGTATAAAAAACGTCATTTTTCGACCCCCATTTGATCCCCCGGGGCAAAATCAAAATTCCGAAACCTTACTGCACATCTACATGACACCACCAACCATCTCTCAAAAGATGATTAGGCTGCTGAGTAAAATGTAAAAGGAGTTCAGGGAAGAAGGGGCTTTTTGTATAAAAAACGTCATTTTTCGACCCCCATTTGATCCCCCGGGGCAAAATCAAAATTCCGAAACCTTACTGCACATCTACATGACACCACCAACCATCTCTCAAAAGATGATTAGGCTGCTGAGTAAAATGTAGAAGGAGTTCAGGGAAGAAGGGGCTTTTTGTATAAAAAACGTCATTTTTCGACCCCCATTTGATCCCCCGGGGCAAAATCAAAATTCCGAAACCTTACTGCACATCTACATGACACCACCAACCATCTCTCAAAAGATGATTAGGCTGCTGAGTAAAATGTAGAAGGAGTTCAGGGAAGAAGGGGCTTTTTGTATAAAAAACGTCATTTTTCGACCCCCATTTGATCCCCCGGGGCAAAATCAAAATTCCGAAACCTTACTGCACATCTACATGACACCCCCAACCATCTCCCAAAGGATGATTAAGCTACTGTGAAAAATGTAGGAGGAGTTCAGGGAAGAAAAGTGTGACAGACGGGGACAAAATCAAAATTCCGAAACCTTACTGCACATCTACATGACACCCCCAACCATCTCCCAAAGGATGATTAAGCTACTGTGAAAAATGTAGGAGGAGTTCAGGGAAGAAAAGTGTGACAGACGGACGGACGGGACGGACGGACGGAGGGGGTATAATAAACGTGAAATATATATACATGAGTAACAACAATATACCCGAACTTTCTCTCTCGAAAGTGCGGGTATCTTGGAATATAGAGATGAGCAATTTGTCAGCGCAACTCCTCATAAATTACTGCACACAATTTCGTCAAACTTTGCAGATATTTAAGACACAATGCGTATACGTATAGATGATTGTACAGGGTGTTTCACAATATATGTCACACATCTAAATAGGCATAATCTGAATATCGAGCATGATACAAAAAATACCAAAACACTATAGGTAAGCATATTGATCTAAAATTATGATATTGCAAATTATTGGGAAAAATATAATATACCAATAAGTAACCGACGATTTAATTAGTGATGTCATAATTGCAGCTGTTCTCGAAATGGGGTTCAACTCGAAGCAAAAATTTGTCGTAAACTTTTATTTTAAGAACGATATCCTAAATATTGTACAGGGTATGATGATGAAAAATAACCAGACCAGAAATTGTTGTCTAGTTTTCATCTATAAATAAGAATAATTAGAGAGTTTTGACTAAATTATAATGTAAAGATGAAAGACAGTTAAACCAACCACCTCACCCCCTCCCCCACAACAAAATCAAGAAGAGATGAGAACAATATCAAAGTGAAGTCAATCATTTAGAAACCTGATGATAGATCTGAGTTTAGGGAAATGGATTGTAACTATGCCTATAAGTGTATCTTGTGTATTTAGAAATCTTAAATTTGAGTAAAGTGTGTCTGCACACAAGAGTTCAGTATCTAAAGCCAACTGACGTTCAGAGTCTGTTAAAGTTTGCAAGGTTGACTGAAAGGAAGAGCGAAAGAAGTGGACACTAATTAACACACACCGGAAGTTCTGTAACGACACATTTATTTAAATGCAACTTTAAGTAAAAATATATATGCACTTTGGGGGTTCTAAAAAGCCAAAATGAAACAAAAATTGTCTCAAGTATTCTGTGAAGCTTACAAAACAGTGGTCAGAAATTTATAAGCATTAGTCTCTTAAGTTATTTAGGACAATTTTGGGAAAACACTTGGAAAATAACAGTTTAGGATTTGTTGCCATAGTAACTGAAGTGAAGAATGTTGGATACTTCTGACTCAAAAAAATAATTTTGAATTTATATATGCTGATTAAAATGATATATAATATGTTAATGTAGCTTTTGTTGTCATTTATCCATCTGTCTTTAGATGTGTGACATATATTGTGAAACACCCTGTACATATTACAAGAAAGTTACGATTCCTTTATTTTTTTCCGGGAATTTCAGCACTTCGACTTTTGGGGGAGCGTGGGGTATGTGAACTTGCTTACTTTTCCTTTTATAGTGCATAAAATTATAAATAACTTTAAATCAAATTATATTAAATTTAAATCAAATTATATTAGGTCTAATAAAGCCAATACACAGTATTTATTTGACAATTTTTTATCATAAAGAAATCCGATCTGTTTCAAACGTTTTTTCTTAAATTATCTTTATGATAGTGTTATGCATGTTTTATTCCATCCCCCTTCCTATCCCAGGAAAATATCTTCAAAAGGTGAATGCGTAAAAATGCATGCTTTATTATATATTTGATGAAGTTAAACCATGTTTTCATTATTTTATTCACAACATTTACAGACAAGAGTAATGTTAATTTTTGAAAAAAATTATTTGCATTTTTTTTAATCAACCCCAAGGAACTTTCTACCTTTGATATTTTCCCTGACCAATTAAAATGATCGACCTGGGCCACGTGTGTCCAATCATCTTTTACTGTTGAATTAGCAATGGATTACATGACTTCTGAGATGCATTTTTCAATAAAAGTAAAATAGGATAATTCTTTCGACATGTGCACATCCCTGTAACGATAGCATTATTCAGGTAAATGTTTTTATCACTGCGTTTGACGCGTTTTCTCGACCTGCATGGATTTTCGCTGTACATGAATGTATTAATTCCATGTTAGCATATTTTCTATATTGCAGCAAATACATTGAAAAATAAATTAATTCTCGGTATATAGTTTTAGTTGTCGTTGAATTTTTACTTTTCAAACATGTATTTGGTCAGTTTATGGACTTATAAAAACTATGCTATCGGAGATGTGTACATGTCAACAGCTAGGCTAGAAAATCACTCAAGTGAAACAGTTGTAAAAGGCTTTATATAGCAGGTACAGGTGACCAAAAAATATTCAATTAAATATGGCGAAATCAAAGAAATATGGCGGACAAAGGCGTACAGGAATGTAGTAAGTCGTACAAAGATTAAAAATGATGCCTTTTTAAGAGTTCATGTCAGCTTTAATATGTACTTAAGTAACCGAAAAATGTAAAGAATAGAATATTAAACCGATTCAGTTGACAGGAAGAGTTATCTGTTTTACGGAATAAAGATCAATAACAAAGTATTGTAAAAATATGGATTGTAAAGCATGTAAAAATTAAAATTTACATATACTTTCGAAGACTTGGACAATAACATACAACATACATTTATGAATTAAACATCGTTCTGTGGCAACATAAAGTTTGAATTTACTGAGACAAAATGATTTTCTCCAATATCTTTAGCTAGAAAAATAAACTTAAAAGAATCATTTAAAGCTTATAAATTTAAAGAAATATAGCTGGATTAAATATGCATAACGTGCAATATTAAATAAAGGAGGTGAAATATACAGATGAAGAGTAATTGAAATTACAAGGTGTGAATTTTTTCAGTGTTTCTGCTGTTAATTTTTTTAAGCTCCCGTGTTCGGTAGGAATTAATAAAAATCTTAAATTATAATCTGAAACACTTTGTTGTTCGTGAAATATAGATCACAAAATATCATGTATTTTTCTCAGCGTAACGTTTTCTAGCTCGTTGAGGGGATACTGTCTCAGTGATTGTAGATATGAATACAGGGCTGCTGGAAGGTCTCCCTTGAGCTGCTGACAAATTCCTCAGATCTGCCAACATATATCTTTAGAATATGGATGAATTGGTCCGTGCTTAACATAGATCTGTAAATCATTTAAGGCTACTTCTGCAAGATGCTCGTCACATTGCCTGTAACATAAGAATTCTAACATATGTAACATTGCAAATGGGGATATTTGCATGCAAGTCACTAGACTTTGTTTATAGATTAATTCATTGATATAAAAAATGTTTGAATAGAGCACTATATCCTGTGCTACAGCTTTACTAATCTTTATTTCCCTAGTCCGTTCCCGAAATGCCTCGATATCTTTCTCACTGTTTACGTAATGCGAATGCATGATGTATGGTTGTGCAAAGTAAATTTTTGCCTTCTGTAAAACCGATATTGCTTTCATATATCTTAAAGTCTTGTAATAATACATTACAAGGAACAGGATATTAGAAGAGAACCCTAATTTTTCTACCAGTTTCAACATGAAGCGCGATATTTTATCAGTTTTATACAAAAGCTTATTCTCCGCAGTGTTAGCGCACCTGCTATGTAATAAAAAAGCTGTGCTCTGGAGGTTGTTGACCATGAGATATTGTACCGCCAGAACTTGATAGTTTGTAGGTTCTTCATTCATCAAAGTTTCCATTATTTTTGGGAACTCAAACCAGCTGTTCAGAGTTGGTATAAACATAGGATTATTTGATCTTAGTTCTATAAATAGATTCAAATTGAACACAATTTCTTCATCGTCCTCAGAATTATACATGCATAGTCCAGGATTACAGAGACCAATTATAATTATTGATCTGAGGGAGTGACTGTGTAGTAGTAATGCCATATCCTTCTCATACAGTCCGTATAATCCCAGGAATAACTTCCTTTGAGATTCACCGAATATATTTGTAAAAAAGCATGTTGTTTTCAGGAAAGAAAAAGTAAGGACATACGCCTTCATACACCTATTTAAGAAGGAGTTTAAAGCAGACCCAGAAACATTCCAGAAAATTATCTGGACACCAATGAGGTATTACATTTTGCTGAAGAGCCCAAAATACAGCTGTTTTCATGTGATAAGAGCAAAGAAAACTTTCTTCTATCCTTTCCTTGATGACTTCTTTTAGAATTAGCTTGAGTAAACCATACGTAAGAAACTGAATGTGGTTCATTGTGTATACAAGCTTTTGCTCTGCAAGAGAGAACAAAATTCTCCATTCATTTTCCTCATGATTTCCTAGCTTGTGCCCTATTGCTGCAAAGTGACACCCATTCCTGACAATATCATCAACTATGTGAGGACTTGGCCACGATTGACATCTATTGATCCATGCTAGGGCAGATGGTGGCCAAAAATCACTAGCAAAACAGAGAGCATCGTCAAATTCTACATCTAGGAAAGTTCCACTACTACAGGGCCCATGGATATGGCATTTTGGTCTCACTGATAATGGCGACATATTATTTCGAAATGCAGAACTGGATATATATTCTTTGCCATGCAATGTAAAACACGCTGAATCGATTGGTATTATTGTAACGGCAGGACGGAGCAGTTGGAGTAATGCAATTCCTGGTGGACTCTGAGAGCAGTCAGAAAGAATCAGTGTTTTTCTGCTGTAGAGCTGGCTCTGGGAAAAATTCCAAATTACCCGATGGGTTTTAGGCCAGAACATAGAATCTCTATCGGAATCCGACAGTCTAAAGCCTTCTCTATGACTTCCACTATACATCACACAACAATAGGCTTGTGGATTAAATAAAGGAGTTACCATTTCAGAAAAATCAGTTTAATCCCTTCTCATGGTAACTAGTTCTGAGGTTCCCACTATTTGACAGAACCTCTCAAACACCAACGGTGATATGTCTTGTATAACCCTCTCACAATAAAGAAAAAATAAACATAATTAAGGATTTGCATTTAATATTATCTAGAACAGCAATACAAGTAAATTTAATCTTCCTTACGTGAAGGGCAAATTGTTAAGAGATGCCATCCTCTGAGACCAAATTCTTTTTTGTTTTGTTTTTATAAAGTCACATTTATACTTTTCAAATTAAAAATCCCAACACACTCAACATTGTGGAAATTTCATATTTTATGATAGCCCCGTTATGTCAGGAGGGAGATTGATTATAAGACAAAACTAAAACACACTTTGGAATTTGTCAACTTCCGTAAGGAAAAAGTGATTTTTGTTATTCAATTTTATAATAGCCCGAAATGAACAAATTATTTATACATTATACAGAATGTTTCATAACCTGAACTCCGTTTTACGATAATGTAAATCAAATGTGATTCTCAAACTTTCAAGGAATTTTAAGATGATTTTGGAATCACTGTTTTATTCAAAAATCAGTTACGTGTATATTAAAAGTTGAGTTTTCTACACTATATACAATTTCAATCATTCGTAATGATGAATTCAAAAATGAATCTTTTGATATCAAAGACAACTGCATCATGAGGAAAATTGGAACTTATGAATTTTCATATATTGTGATTTGTTCATAATTATAACTTTTATTCTGTACACAAGTACAATTAGACAGATATCAAAAGAAGCTGGAGTTCCTTATTGACAGTGTCTATGAAGTTTTTGAGGACTAAGTCTTTTTATTTTAAAGTCTATTAGCAGACCTATGTTCATGTTAATGGGAAATCAAGAAATGTATCATGTAAAGCTTATTGTCTGTCATTGCTACCTGATATCACTTTTTTTTTCCAGGGTCCGTGTTTTTTTTGTCCCCCGCTTGAAAAGTGGGGGATATTAATTTGGGTCTGTCCGTCCGTCCGTCATTCTGTCTGTCTGTAATGCTTTCGTTTCCACACGATATCTCGAGATTCCTTTGGGCTTTCGCTATGACATTTTGCATTGCAACTCACTATGGAGTAAAGAAGTACCCTATTGATTTTGAGGTCAAAAGGTCAAAAGTCAAAGGTCATTAATTTGCAAATTCTGTCTAATATAACACTTCTATTTCCGCGAGATATCTCAAGAACCCTTTTTGCATTTGCAATGGAATTTTACAGAACAACTCCCTGTGGCTTAAGGAAGACCCCTAGTTATTTTGAGGTCAAAATGTTAAAGTTCAAGGTCATATATATATATACATTCTGTTTGTGTATAACACTATCGTTTTCGGGCGATATTTCAAGAGAATTTTGAGCTTTTGCATTGTAATTTCATACTAAATGTCCCTAGGACCTCTCTCACCTTCTTATTACATCTATTAGAACTGTTTAATGAAAGTTAAATTAGACACCATGCATTGTGTAAAATTTTGACAATATCGAACGTGAATATATACATGTATGTGTCTTCATCTTTGCATATAATTTGCGTTAAAGTACAGCAGTTCCGTGGTGTATTGGTACACAGGCAACTTAGCCACATATGATTCTCATATGAGTATCATATGATTCTCATATGATTGGTTTCATATGAGAATCATAGAAAAAGGGCATCATATGTGAATCATATGAAGCAAATCATATGATTTACATATGATCCACATATGTGAATCATATGAAAATAACTACATATGATTTTCATATGAATGATTTAAGTGTGTTTCAAGCCATTTACATATGAGAATCATATGAGAAGGGTGTCATATGCAAATCATATGAAACACTTATGTGTTTTTCAAGCCATTTACATATGAGAATCATATGAAAAGGACATCATATGTAAATCATAAGAAACACTTGTGTGTTCTTTCTCAATATTTTTCACATTCTTGTACACATTTAAAAATCAGATATTTCTGCTTTAGATGAAAATTCATTACATTACAATGATCTATCTTCATTGGTTAAATATTTTAAAATATCTTAAAATGTTTACACAACTTTTTTGATAAAATTATTTTCATCAAGAGAAATAACTTATTTTTCACAGTGTACATTCTAAACAAGAAAATATACAAGCAAGTCAGTAGCATTTGTCGATACATGTATTTAACATATTCTAGGATTAGTACAAATCATAAGATTTCAGCAAAATGATTTAGTAGTTAAACATGCATACTGTACATGTACAAATGAATAACATAATTAGTTCATATATAAAAATACCATATGACATGAAAGTGTCCAAAGCAAAATTGAAATATCAGCAATAACATTTGTCATGTACTGTGGTTTCATCAATTTTCGTTGGCATCAATTTTCGTTGATTTTGTAAAACAGACGTTTTCGAGGATACGTAATTTCGTGGACAAAAGCATTGTCAATACAAATGAATGTCATATTTCGTATTTCAATGAACATTTGAATTCGTGGATCTGCTCAACAACGAAATCCACGAAAATTGGTGCTCAACGAATATTGATGAAACCACAGTATTCTCTATTGTAAATTTATGAAAAATCAAGTTATTGATTATTCCAGCATACAATAAGAATATGGGAAATTTTCACAGCTCAAATTCAGAAAAGATTGTGTACATCCTCCCCATTTCATAATTATTCCATATATTTCCTTGTTCTTTTTCCTTCTGTATCTTTCAATTTTTTCAGTTGTCCTCCCTTTGATCTATCTTCATGACCATTTTGAAAATCTCTTTGAACTGTACCGTACCAAAAATGAATATCCACCACCTCTCCTCTTCCTGAACAATTTCTTTGTGGCACAGAATGGTCTCTACAAAAAATTTCAAAAGTAAAAATAAAAAAATTCTTAAATTCTATGAGTTATAAAAGTTACTTAGGTATAATCAGCAAACAAATGTATGCCCAATTCACTGACACAGATATGATACAGGATAAAACTAACGTTATATATGTTATACTAGGTGTTTTTAGGAATCCTATGATGTAATTTGCAAAATAATTACACTATTGAAAGATATGCTTCATAATAAAATCATAAAAAGCAATTTTTTGTTATTATGACAATTAAATTTGGAATGTTCAAACAGTATATATTAATTCAGATTGTCAAAAAATGAAGAAGATTCTGATACAAATACATGTATATTATTTTTGGACAAAAACACTACAGACAAGTAGACAGGCAGAAAAACAGACATTGTGATTCCAAGATATCCCAAACTTTTGGGAAGACTATAACAAAGTTTATTTAACAGTGTGTATTTACCTTAACTTTGAAGCAAGCGTTGGATCTTGGGATTTGTTCTTTATCTTATGAGAGGCTGACTGTATATTGAACCTGTAAGACAAATACTCATAGTCTCACACAGTAGATACTTTCTAAGAATACATTTAATTAAAACTTAAACTATTAAGAGAGAGTACAAGTTTGTAGGTTCTCTATGGTCTTAAATATATCTAACATTTAACCCGAAACTATAGGCACTAGTGTTTGGGGGAAAAAATAATTGTCAGTCAATGAATACAAAGATGTAAATATTCAATGGATTAGCTAGATGATATTCTTTCAACATACATGCACATGTATTTATAACGTCACTGTTATAAATTTTTAGTTGAAATTCAAAAATCCAATTTATCCCCCCTCCCCCCAAAAAGTTATTGTATACTACTAGTATATAGTTTCATAGCCTTTACAGCCAGCAAAATCTAATCATACTTTGCATATTTTAAGTGCACTGGATTTAAATTATAATGTAGAATAAAATTTCTAGAGTATTGAGTTGAGTTGAATTTATTTTTGATGAAGCCATATGCAAACAATGTAGAATTATGAAAGAACAAAAAAAAAATAATAATAAAGAAATATTTTGTCATAAAGAGACATTACAGATACTTTGATTTTTTTTTGCAAGTATTTATTTTTACCTTCAATATTGTGATGATGCAATCATCTGTCAAATCAGCTTCAGGATCAATTGCCAGTCTTATCAGCTTCGGTCTCTTTGGACTGAAAAAAAACAGTACTGTGACACTGAACTCAAGTTGCCGAATGCATCTATAGGCCATAAAAACAAACATTTGTCATTAAGTTGAAGAAGGAATCCGGACTTGATAACGATCTCAAAATACATAACGCCAACTGACATACAAGGTTTCTACTTTCACTTTCATATCAGTACGTAACAAAACGAAAACAAATTCACGTTTTAAAAAGTAGTAATGCCTTTACCCTAAACATGTAATGTTTACATTCATTCAGAAACAAATTTTATCCAAACTTACTTACAGATCACGAACGTTAGGTTTACGTAATGCATGCAAGTATTGAAGTAATATGAATGGTATATAGAAAGTTCATACGCACCATAATGAAATGATATTGAAACAATATGAATCAAAAGTCTTTAAAATAATATTGTTAGGAGATCACTTGCCTTTTCCAAACACCCAACACGTCTGCTGCAGCAGTGACGTCAAAAATGACGTATATTTTCATCCGATAAAAGACAAAACCGGCCCGGAGAAAAATACGGAATTATTTTAACTGTACTTAGCCAAACCCAAAAGATTTAAAATGAAAAGCAAATTAATTTATTCTTTATCTATTTTGTCTGGGAAATACATTATAACAGGAAAAAATATGTGAAAGGTTTTTTTAGAAGGAAAAAGGGGGGGGGGGGTAGGGTAAACAGAGTAGAACTTTACATATAATTAATTACTAACAAATTCTTTTGAATTAATGTACATTTAAATTTATCTTTTGATATATATTATTGAAATTGCAATTTTACTTCAGTATAACAAGGACAGATAAGTGAACTGTTCAACACTGTTTCATATGATTCTCATATGATCACTGTTTCATATGATTCTCATATGATCACAGTCAAAACATTTTACCTGAGTATAACAAGGACAAACTAGTGAACATTGTTTCATATGATTATCATATGACCAGTTTCATATGATTCTCATATGATTATTGTCAGAATATTCATATGATTCTCATATGCAGGATCTTTCATATGAGAATCATATGTATATTACTTCATATGATTTACATATGTGTAATCATATGATTCTCATATGATTTGCCACATATGATTCTCATATGATTGTATATACATATGATTCTCATATGATCCACATATGATCCTCATATGAAAGGCAATGCATATGTGGATCATATGTGGCTAAATTGCCTATGTATGTCTCCCGCTTCACATGTGAGAGGTCCCGGGTTCGATTTCAGGACGATCCATTTCTTTCCGTAGTACTTTTTTTTTTTTACTAAATTATAGTATTCAGCATGTGAAATGAAATATTTTTGAGGTCTAGCTTGTGCAAGCTCGTAAAATCATCATTACCCTGTGATAGACATTCCATATAAAAAGAATCTTCTGTACACATAATTAAGAATAAATAATGAAATCTTAATATCCATATTGAAATATTTTATTTGTTTCAGTAATTATGTATACATTTAATAATTCTACAAATTCAGTCCGGAAGAACCCCCCCCCCCCGAACTGCGCATGGTTTACTTTTTCCGGAAGCGGGAGAGACAAATTCTGTGAATTAGCTTGTTTTCTTTGCCCTGTTTTACGATTTGTATTGTTTACAGGATCGTGAGATTTATCGTTGTTTATACATGTAATTATATTCTTTTCCATGATATTTGCTTCAGTATCTAGAGGATATAGATATACCTGAAATGATTTAATAAATTTCAGATATTGTAAGTAACATTTCTGTGGTAACTTTACCCAGTCATACATGTATTTGAGTTTGATATATGCTAAGGATGCGCAGTAAGTATTTATTGTATTTCTAACTGGAGATTATATATAATTAATGTATACTTTGAAGCTTCTTGTCGTCAGCATATTATTGATGTATTTACACAATCAATCTACTACCACCTGCCTAGGGCGTTTATGTCTTCCAAGTACTCAATATACTCAATATACTCAAGAACTTGTTATGATAAGATCATTTTGATACCAAGGTAGGCTAATGACATTTACATTGCTGTTTCATGGATTTCAAAAACTCTTTCACATCAGCATTTTGTTATTTCTACAATCAACTACAAAAACCTGACAGTGTTATGCTGACCATTGCTGAGGAAACATTTCCCCATTTAGTTCAGTGTGTTTCTGTAAACATTGATAATCATCTTTTACTGCTTAATAAATAACTCATGAAATAATACCAGTTCTTAGATTGTCTTGAATCATTGTTTGAAGTGAGAGTCAGAACAAAAAATTCTTCTTTAATTTTTTTTTCTTTTGGATGTCACTTGTGAAGAATTGAGCCGCCTGGACATTTTTTATGAAGGAACCAACCCCAAATCATACTATACACAAAGAAAAAAAATATCTATTAAGAGAAGGATATGGAGATAAGGAACAGTATGCACTCTCAAAGTTCATAAAACAATACAAAAAAGAGCAGAGCAAACACGGACCTCCGAAACATCAGAGTTTGGATCAGGTGCCATGGAGGATGGAGCACCCCCTTAAGTAATCTTAGAATGGCAAACTATTCAAAATGGTGCCTACACAGGAAAAAGTATCTCACATAAATTTATATGAAATTCGGATGAATTTTATGTGAATTTAGAAAGAGAAAGAGATGAAAAGCAAAGAAAATAAAATTTATATGAAACCTTTGTGAACATTATACAATCTTATTCACATGAAATTAAAATAAAATTTTACATGAAATTCATATGATTTTCAAATAAAAAGACAATGACATGAGTATCATGTGAACTACTTTTCTCTATGTAATGTTTACAATGATTTTAAACGTTTAAATCAAAACCTGAATTGAGCATTTTTGATCAAAATAATTATATCTGCCATGCTAGATAGAACAATTTATCATTAAAATAATACTGTCCTACACACATTGTTTAATGATAGAATTCATTCTGTGTATTGGCAAGGTAGCAAGAAGAAATGATTTGAATTTCCATCTTAATATGGAATAATTAAGAGTGAGAAGGGAATATACAATTTTTAAATGGCTCCTTATAATTAATTTGATAGTTATTTGCTTTACAACTCCGTTTTTATTCTTTGAAATCATTTCATAGTGGATCCGTTCCAAAATGCTACATTACAACGTTAAGGGACAAGCCCTCATCACAGTTAGATTATTCTATACTGCCAGGCACACCGTCCCTGTCGATTATTTTCTGTTTCAGATTGCTTGCTTGTTTAGTTCTAATCTGTATTTGTAATGATACTAAAAAATTGTTTGACTTTAGGAATTGCTGATTGATTTCATATTGTTTCTTTTTTAGCCCTGCAGTAAAAGACCAAGACTAATGGATAATGATAGTAAAATAACTACAAATGTACAGATAATTAAGATATTCTTTGTTTTTTTATTACACGATTTCATGAGATGAGATTTAATGATGCTGTTTGATGAAATCTCTAAATATATTCAGTTAGTTTCAAATTTGTTAACTAGTATTTTTTTTCAAACAGCTAGGAACGCAGGTAAAGAAGGTGGTGGTAGTGTTATAACAGACTTTATCGGAGTTTGAGAACGTTAATAATAATACAGAGGATTGTAATTTGTCTTCAAATTCCTGGAACAACCATGAAACAATTCACAGTAAAATTACTGATATCTAAAGGAAAAGGGATTGACATTTTTTGCTTTCAAATTTAATGTCATGAAGTTGAATTTATGTAAGAGCTTGTATATTTTAATATGATCTGTTGAGTTTGATTATAGTTTTAATGAATCCAGCCTCTTTACAAAAAGAAATAAAAATTGTATAAAGTAATGCTGCTCTGTACAATCCGGTTAATTGTGATGTTTGAATGTAAATGAGCTGGGTTTGGATCTGTATGATTGAAATGTGTCTTTTTATATGATAATTTTGGTATTAAATGAATGAAATCATTGAAGAAAATTAAATCTTGTTTGATAATATGTACCTGTATATACTAAGGGGTTTTCCTTTCATTTTTCTTTATTCAACTACAATAACATGAGGTAAGTTATTGACGAACAAGTTGAGGAAACAAGAATATCAAGTCTTGTTAAAAGTCATTTTTCTAAGTTGTATGGTCGATATAATAATTTTGTCAGCAAATACAATATATCATTGACTCAAAGGCTGACTGATATTTTTCATACTTTTTGTAGTCCATCATTTATACACTGAATTGACGACGGATTTTTCCGTTATTTCTTTTATCATTACAAGGAGCACCTGGCTGGTGCGACTGGTCGGCAGGGAAACCTGACTACTCCATGGCAACTGTTCCCACCTCTGATTTCTCATAAGTTTTTACATTGTTCTTCCTTCATCATCCCGTCGCCCGTGTGGCGCAGTGGTTAGAGCGTCTGCTCTAGAGTCGCGAAGTAAGGAGTCAATCCTTACGTCGCGGGTTCGAATCCCACTGTGGGACGTGGAGACCGGTCCTTCGGATGAGACCATAGAAACCGAGGTCCCGTGTCGCAGTAGGTGCTGGCACGAAAAAGATCCCTCCCTGCTCAATGGCCCTGAGTGCCGAGTATAGGACAAAATTTGCAGCTCTCCACAGGCAGGTGGCGGCGTCTCCACATGAGTGAAAAATTCTCGAGAGGGACTTTAAACAATATACAATCAATCCTTCATCATCCCAAATGGTTTTCTTCTTATGTAGAAGTTTCTGAATGAATCCTGCTTCATATGAATACCAGCAGGTTTACTTATTCTGCTAACTATAGGAAGACTGGATCAATTGTTGTCGAATAGAAATAGCCATCCTTTTAATAATAATTTGTAGTCACAATCAGAATGAGCAAGGTAGGTAAATTTACGGGTTTAATTTTTCCAGCTGTCTCTGATAAGGGTTAAATTTTTTTGAAGAACTTTGCAAGACTTGAAAACTTCAGAAACATTAATTCAGAAAGTTTGAATTAATTCAATTCTCAGCGATAAACTCTAGGCATAAAAATTAAACTTGTGATTCTCCTTACCTTGTCACTGATCAACTGCAAAAATATTTTTCAAAAACATTCTGACTGTACACACAAATATATACAAATACTTGATCTTAAAAAGATACTCATATTTCTTTTTGACAATATACATGTATGTAGTGCTTGAAAGATAGTCTTCCATCAATCTGTAGGAATTCTGCTCTCATTTTGTAAGCAGATCTATTTTTTGTATGCATATAATAATAATAATAATAATAATAATAATAATAATAATAATAATAATAATAATAATAACATGTTTATTCACTAATCTAGGCTCTCAGGGGGCATGAACAAATAATTACTATACGATTACACTGATTACAATTGAATAATATAGATTTATAATGTAATATGACTTAATAATTAAGTCTGTCATGGAGAAGTACAATACCACAAGATGAATCATCATGAAAATGTAGAATTTGTTACATATTCACAGTATAGTCTCACTCTAGATCAAATATGAAGCACAGCGTGTTCAAAATCTTGTACACGAGAAGAAATCAGTATGTGATGTGTTTTTAACTCAGTATTTAAACATTATCACTTATTAAAAAATCACATTCAAAAGTTGATTTAGGATAATAATAAAATAATATGAAAATCCCTCGAAAGGTGAATTGCCCTATTCACAAATATGTATTTGATTAAGTTTATGTAGAATTTTTTTTAAGTCGATTTTTACTTTTTTTTAATACGTTCATTACTGTGACAGATTGAAATTTTAAGGCAATAAATATGTAAAATGTATCGACTTTCTGAAATCTCTTTGTAATTGACAGGGGATGCTTTCTTATTCTGAGCACTTGATCCCACCTCTGAAATTTCTGGGGTCCGTGTTTTACGCCCTTTTTATGAAATTGTATTGTTTGTGGACTTTTTTTGTGTGTTCGTTTTTTGTTCTTTATTTTTCCTTCTCATTGTTCAATTTACTTAAGGAAAGACATACATTAGTATTTTAACTCGATATTCAAACAATATCACTTATTAAAAATCACATTCAAAAGTTGATTAAGGATAATCATAAAATGATATGAAAATCCCTCACAAGGTAAATTGCCCTATTCACAAATATGTATTTGATTGTGTTTATGTAGAATTTTTTTTTAAAGTCGATTTTTACTTTTTTTTAATACGTTCATTACAGATTTTAATTCTAGGGCAATAAATATGTAAAATGTATCGACTTTCTGAAATCTCTTTGTAATTGACAGGGGATGCTTTCTTCTTCTGCACCTGATCCCACCTCTGGAATTTCTTGGTCCGTGTTTTATGCCCTTTTCATAGAATTGTATTGTACGTGGACTTTTTGGGTTCTTTTTTTGTTCATAATTTTTCCTTCTCATTGTTCAATTTTCTTCAGGAAGCACATACATTAATATTCATTTCTCAAGAGTTTCTGTTGTTACATTTCACTAAATGTTCAAATCTGTCTTCCTTATATACTGTACCGAGTTAAGTTTTAATAAGAGAAAGAGACACAAAACTAAAACCCAAAAATGCTTTAACATTAAAATAATTTTTTAAAGGGGTATATCAAATACCGTATAAGTGGAAATTTTAGCGAGACGCAAATTTAACGATTTCTCCGTAAAAACTGGTATTTCATTTTTATCGAGAAGTAATTTTAGCGATTTTAACATGCTCCTAAAGAAGCTAGTACAAATAACATGCAATTTATTTTTAGCGATATTAAATTTAATCGATCTCAACAGACTCGCTAATAATGCCAAAATTAAATCCTCGCTAAAATTTCTACTTATACGGTATATAATGACATCAGAAGATATACTCTTTCTATATTTCTCCTTGGATAACTTGTCAATTTTGAGATTAAACCTTCAGCTTCCGTCAGGAAATAAAGATAGATTAAATATAACTTCATCGGCTGAAAAAAAAACTAATGAGAGAGTGCAAAGTTTGCTTTATAACGTATTTTGCAGCATTCCATGAAAAGTATTCAAAAAAAGGGAAAAACATAAAAATTGCTTGAAAACTTTAAATTATTTATTTTTAATTTATTGCCATAATTACTGTTTGTGGAATCAGTCTGTTCTTTACTAAATTTAACTAAAGACAAGTTCCTCTATCTGTTCATTACATACATATTGTTAACTGTAACTGGGGATGCTAACTTCTCCTAAGACACCTTATCCAATGAAAGAAAATTAGGAGGATTATAACTTCTGACAGGAGTTCTGCTACATTCCCTTCCCATAGTATCTTTTAAAAATAGTCGAGGTTGGATAATGTCATAAATATTTATACCCCCGCTCCGAAGGAGAGGGGTTATACTGTTTTACCCCTTTGTGTCTGTATGTCTGTATGTGTGTCTGTCCACAACAAAATTTGGTCGCAGTTTTCTAAGCAACTACTCAGCGCATATACTTGAAATTTTTACAGTCTTTTCTGAGGCAAGTCATATGGTGGAATTCATTTTTGTTTAAATCCGATTTCAACATTCTGTTTATCCGTGCGTCTGTCCGTTTCATACATAAAATAATTTTTATCGCATTTTCAACAACTACTCATTTCAGATCCTTGAAATTTTAACAGAATCTTCTTTGAGGCATGCCATATATTTTGATTAATTTTTGTGCAAATCCGATGTCAACTTTCTGTGTATCCGTGCATCTGTCTGTTTCCTACATAAAAATAATTTTTGTCACAGTTTCTTCAGCAACTACTTATTACAGATGCTTGAAATTTAAGCATATATACTTTGGTTAGGTATGCCATGTGGTTGGATTGATTTTTATTTGAATCTGATGACAACTTCCTATTTAGCCGTGCATCTGCCCGTAACTGAACTTGGTGTGTAAATTGACATGACAATTAATATTCACATCAGAGCGGGGGTATAACTAGTGAACATTGGCTCACAGACTTCTTTTTTTTTCTGTTGCATGGTGACAATTTCGAGGAGGTATTTTTCCTTCTATTAAAAGAATTACAGCGGCTATTGATTATAAGTAGGAACTATGTTTGGAGCTACATTTCTGAAGAGATTACGTCACAGTATTAGACCAAATGGAATACTACCGAGTGGGTCATCAAGGAACTTTTAACGATAGAAAAGGGATGCACATATAAACCATGACAAAAATGCAAATGACACTAAAACTATTCGCAGTATTGTTTTTTAAGTATGGCTAATTCATCACGATCATGGTTCATAAATGGTTTTCTAGGCTATATTACAATATCACATCACCTCGTTGATCACGTGACGGTCATATATACTTTACTAAAGTACAGAAATCGCTTCCGCGCACCCGATTTACATTAAACCATTATTGACCTTTTGCCATGTAAATAACCGGTAAACTATAGATTACAACCGATAAACCTAGTTTATCGACTGTGAAACTATGTTTAGCTCATTTTTGTGAATTTGGCATGCCATATATATTCATACCAAATATTAAAAGGGGTGGAAGTTGAAAATATTGCATTGTTTAAGGGGGCCGACTATAGTTTCCACTGCGCAATATTTCGCGCATCATAGTAAAAAGAGGCGTATTTACGGTTTTAATGCAACTTTTTTCGCTTAATCATTAAAATTAAACAGCATTAAGAAGTTATTGGTATAAAAATGTAATTAAAATTTGATATAACTAATTTTTTAACCGATTTTGCAATTGATAGGTAGGTTGACGTCGTTGCAGTGTGTTTTTAACATTATTATAATCTGTAGCTATTAAATAAAGGGTATAAAGAAATATAATTAAAGAAAAAGTCATAAACATACGCTCTTGAAATTTAAAACAGAATTTTGAGAATATCTCTAATATTTTTATTATGTTTTCATGTGAATCCACTGTGTGCGTCATATTTTGTAATACTCTATAAAAATAATAAAAATTTGCCAATTATTTGCATTTTGAAATGCCCCCTCTGGTAACAAGACGGTAGAATTTTGTGTTTCTTAAAAATATTGTAAAATATAGTATTACTCGTCAAATATTATAGTTTGAACAAAATGTCTATTGTAGTATTTGTATGATTTACTTAAAGTGCTAAAAATGGGCATTTTCCTATATAATCCTATAGTAAATGTACCTGTATTTTGAGACGGTCCCTCAAAAATTCCTGGACGGTAGATTTTCCCCAAACTTTGCATGTACACTGAAGTTAATGTAAGTTATATATGGTATAAAAATGAAGAGTTTCGCTATTGTAGTTTTCACACAGTAAAACTATAGTTGGCCCCCTTAACTGGGCTTTAAGCTTCAATATGTTTCGTTATCTCCATATTTTATTAAAGTCATTACGTTTTAAATGACACCTGTAAAGTTTAGTTGTCATGCAATGTCTCATTCTAGAAAAAACCCCGACCATGGGAAATTTATCAGAAGAACCTAGGGATGGACAAGACTGCTTTTAATATTTAAAAAGGTCGTCTTTATATTTTAAGGTATGTCACTCGTGAAATTTGTTAAATCAAGGATTTTTTGAGAAGTATATTTTGGATACATACTCATATAGAGTGAGTACTATTCGCAGAGAAAATAGGGGGTCAGTGTTCACCTTCCTGATCTACGGTACGATGAAGTTGACCTTTTTGAACTTAAATTTTGACTCTTTGGTTAATTACTTTAACCTTTATCATATTTCATCAGATGTAACCATGGCAATAAATATGATTTTATTTTACGTAAAATATTTTGAACAATATTTATCATTGATCAAATCTTGCGAATTAATGCGCGTAAATTATTATGTGACCTTTTTGCACAAAAAGTAGCATATTTGGGATACTAAAAAACTAAATAGACAATAAAACATTTTCCTAAATCAAGATTTTACGACTTAAGTGCGGATCAGTCACACGTACCGAGTATTTCAAAATAATGAAAGAAAAAGTTGGTTGGTCAAAATATGTGATTTTCAGGCGAAAAATGGTTTAGAGTTTATCTTGACTTATTTGTCATATCTTCATTCTTTGGCTAAGTTTGTTAAAGAAAGGTGTAAAACGTGTTCTGAAAATATGAATTAAGACCTTTATTAAATATTTCTAGAAACATCATGATGGAAAATATTCTCCCAGTTAAATATCTTAAAATAAAAGCTACAGCCAGAGATTTATTCTAAATGAAAAGCTTCTATACTCAAATAAATATTAGCTGGATTAAATATGCATAACGTGCAATATTAAATAAAGGAGGTGAAATATACAGATGAAGAGTAATTGAAATTACAAGATGTGAATTTTTTCAGTGTCTCTGCTGTTAATTTTTTAAGCTCCTGTGTTCGGTAGGAACTTATAAAAATCTTGAATTATTATCTGAAACACTCTGTTGTTTGTGAAATATAGATCACAAAATATAATATATTCCTCTCAGCGTAACGTTTTCTAATTCGTGGAGTGGATACTGTCTCAGTGATTGTCGATATGAATACAGGCTGCTGGAAGGTCTCCCTTGAGCTGCTGATAAATCCCTAAGATCTGCCAACATATATCTTTAGAATATAGATGAATTGGTCCGTGCTTAACATAGATCTGTAAATCATTTAAGGCTACTTCTGCAAGATGCTCGTCACATTGCCTGTAACATAAGAATTCTAACATATGTAACATTGCAAATGGGGAGATTTGCATGCAAGTCACTGGACTTTGTTTATAGATTAATTCATTGATAGAACAAATGTTTGAATAGAGCACTATATCCTGTGCTACAGCTTTCCTCATCACTGATTCACTAGTCTGTCCCCCAAATGCCTCGATATATATCTCACTGTTTACGTAATGCAAATGCATGATGTATGGTTGTGCAAAGTAAATTTTTGCCTTCTGTAAAACCGATATTGCTTTCATATATCTGAAAGTCTTGTAATAATACATTAAAAGGAACAGGATATCAGAAAAGAACCCTAATCTTTCTACCAGTTTCAACATGTAGCGCGATATTTTATCAGCTTTATACATATGCTTATTCTCCGCAGTGTTAGCGCACCTGCTAATAAAAAACTGTGCTCTGGAAGTTGTTGACCATGAGATATTGTACTTGATAGTTTGTAAGTTCTTCGTTCATCAAAGTTTCCATTATTTTTGGGAACTCAAACCAGCTCTTCCGAGTTGATTTAAACATAGGATTATTTGATCTTAGTTCTATAAATAGATTCAAATCGAATACAATTTCTTCATCGTCCTCAGAATTTTACATGCGTAGTCCAGGAATACAGAGACCAGTTGTAATTATTGTCCTGATGGAGTGACTGTGAAGTAATGCCATACCCTTCTCATATAGTCCGTATAACTCAAGAAATAACTTCCTTTGAGATTCACCAAATATGTTTGTTAAAAACATGTTGTTTTCCGGAACCAAAAAGTTAGGACATACGCCTTCATACACCCACTTAAGAAGAAGTTTAAAGCAGACCCAGAAACATTTCAGAAAATTTTCTGGATACAAGTGAGGTGTTAAACTTTGCTGAATAGGCCAAAATACTGCTGTTTTCATGTGATAAGAGAAAAATAAACTTTTTTCTATCCTTTCCTTGATGACTTCGTTTAGAATTAGCTTGAGTAAACCATATGTAAGAAACTGACAGTGGTTCATTGTGTATACAAGCTTTTGCTCTGCAAGAGAGAACGAAATTCTCCATTCATTTTCCTCATGATTTCCTAGCTTGTGCCCTATTGCTACAAATTGACAACCATTCCTGAAAATATCATCAACTACGTGAGGACTTGGCCACGATTGACATCTATCGATCCATGCTAAGGCAACTGGAGGCCAAAAATCACTTGCAAAACAGTAGGAATCGTCAAATTCTACTCCTCGGAAAATTCCACTACTACAGGGCCCATGGATAAGGCATTTTGGTCTTACTGATAATGGCGACATATTATTTCGAATTGCAGAACTGGATATATATTCTTTGCCATGCAATGTGAAACACGCCGAATCGATTGGAATTATTGTATTGGCAGGACGGAGCAGTTGGAGTAATACAAACCCTGGTCGACTCTGAGAGCAGTCAGAAAGAATCAGTGTTTTTCTGCTGTAGAGCTGGCTCTGGGATAAGTTCCAAATTACCCGGTTGGTTTTTTAGGCCAGAACATAGAATCTCTATCGGAATCATGCAGTCTAAAGCCTTCTCTATGACTTCCGCTATACATCACACAACAATAGGCTTGTGGATTAAATAAAGGAGTTACCATTTCAGAAAAATCATTTAAATCCCTTCTCATGGTAACTAGTTCTGAGGTTCCCACTATTTGACAGAGCCTCTCAAACACCAAAGATGACATGCTTTGTATAACCCTCTAACTAAGTAGAAAAAAAACAAGCTAGTTAAGATTCACATTTAATACTATCTAGAACAGCAATACAAGTAAATTAATCTGAGATTAATTTCTTTTTTTGTTTTGTTTTTTTAATGTCACTTTTATACTTTTTAAATTAAAAATCCCAACACAAGCAACTTTGTGGAAATTTTATACATCTTATTGTAGCCCCGTTATGTTAGGGGAAAAATTAGATATGAGACAAAAAAAAACTAATACACACTTTGGAATCTGTCAACTTCCGTAAGGAAAACAGTGATTTTGGTTTTAAACGTTTAAAAAGTGTCAGATAATTATGGAAGCATACCCTTAAGACATCAACTTAGACTTGTCAAAATGAGTCCATGGCAGAACACTCTGCATAAAAAATGGGTATAAGATAAATATCACCCCTCCACTTCTTTACTCTGAAATGATATAAGCCCTCTTTAAAAAAATGTTTGTTTGCCTTCTCCTGACTTGAAAGGCCTGACTCAATTTTTTTTAACCTCATCAAAACTGGTATTTTTAAAAAAAATCTTTTCAAAGCTTTCTTATTTTATTATTAACAATTTAAACTCTATATTAGTCAATCTTTTCATATATAAAAATCTTTAATCTCCCCTAACTACCTACCCAATTTTATCATCCAAGTTAGGAGAGGCCAAGCAAACATTGTTTGAAAAATGTCTTTAGGCAGAGATTTTTTACCTACTTTGTGAAACACTTGTCTTAAATTAAATTTATTTCACAAAAAGCAGTAAAGTCTTAGCAGGATCTTATGTTTAAATGTATCAGTGGACATTTATATCTGTTTATAGATTCTCACTAGAATAAGCAAGTTAAGATTCACATTTTATTAAATAGAACAGCAATACAAGTAAATTTAATCTTCCTTACGTTAAGGGCAAAGTGTTAAGAGATGCCATCCTCTGTCTGAGATCAAATTCTTTTTTTTTTTTTTTTTTTTTTTTTTAATGTCACTTTTATACTTTTTAAGTTAAAAATCCCAACACAAGCAACCTTGTGGAAATTTTATACATCTTATTATAACCTGTTATGTTAGGGGATAAATTAGATATGAGACAAAAAACTAAGACACACTTTGGAATCTGTCAACTTCCGTCAAGAAAACAGTGATTTTTGGTTTTAAACGTTTAAAACAGTGTCAGATAATTATGGAAGCATACCCTTAACACATCAACTTAGACTTGTCAGAATGAGTCCAGGGCAGAACACTCTGCATAAAAAATAGGTATAACATAAATATCACCCCTCCACCTCTTTAGTCTGAAATGATATAAGCCCTCTTTAAAAAAATGTTTGTTGCCGTCTCCTGACTTAAAAGGCCTGACTCAAATTTTGTTAACCTCATCAAAACTAGTATTTTTAAAAATTATTTTCAAAGCTTTCTTATTTTATTATTAACAAATGAAACTCTATATTAGTAAATGTTTTCATATATAGAAATCTTTAATCTCCCCTAACTACCTACCCAATTTTATCATCCAAGTTAGGAGAGGCCAAGCAAACATTGTTTGAAAAATGTCTTTAGGCAGAGATTGTTTACCTACTTTGTGAAACACTTGTTTTAGATAAAATTTATTTCACAAAAAGGAGTAAAGTCTTAGCAGGATCTTATGTTTAAATGTATTACTGGACATTTATATCTGTTTATAGATTCTCTCTGTGATGAATTCCCTGTTACAACAAGGCTGTTCCAATGTCTCTTTTCTAAAGTCCTTTGGTAAAATCAGGCTTAATGCAACTCCAGAGGTAACTGTAAGTTTTTCATTAAAAAGAAAACTATCAGACAAAAAGTTTGAAGGAGAATGTAAGTTGATAACTTATTTTTCCTTCATAATGAGGATATAAAAGTAAAAATCTACATCTCAGACCTCAGTTCAAATATACATCATTTTAAAAATTAGCTACAGATCATTTCAACAAAATTGGATTAAAAACAATAGAAAACTTACAGAAGATTGTAGAAGACTCACCTGATATTATTCCTGTTTTTCCTGAGTCCGTGTTTTTGCAATGTATAAGATTTTTATTGTTTACAGGATGTGATCTATCATTGTTTAGAATTATTTCCTTTTTTATGAGTTTGAGTTGATTTCTGCTATGCTCTGCGATACAAGGTTACTGTTTTTAAAATAATACTTTTTACCTGTGAGATTGTATATAATCATTATATACTATCAAAGCAATGTAAGCTGCAAGTTTGACATGGGAACATTTTTGTTGCAGATCTGTAATTAAATATTTCAATAATAGAAAAATATATTCCCAAAAGTTTTTATTTGTAGACAAATTAATCCATCGTCGGAACCCACGGGTTTTTTCTCCTTTACACTGCATTTAACTGATATGGATTCAGAAAACCACAGAGTGGTGATCCGGAAAGTCGGATCACGACGTCACGTCATTGCATGAATTCAACAGTAAAATTGAGTGATGCACTTTAGGTATATAATAAATACATTTTACACAAATTTCAAGGAAATACATGTATTGAAAAATACCA
>NW_026935417.1:0-6284 GCF_032062105.1 Saccostrea cuccullata | reverse complement strand
GTCCATTTTTTTCTTCACATAAAAATATTAAGGCTTTGATTTTCCCTTTTGTCAGTCGTGTATTGATGATTGACAACTGAATGATGTGTTTGACACCCATAGCGGGAGGAAAAAAAAAATTGTTATACTTTAATTTTATTTCCAAATTCAAGTGGAAAGAGCACAACAGTAGTTTTAATTGTTGAAAACACTGAAGGATGTCATGATATTTCAAGTGCCATGATTAAATTTGGGGTCAGACTAATAACAGGAAACAGACAATATTTCGAAGTTTTACTATACTAACGAAATTATATTTAGTCTAGACAATTTGTAAACGTAATTTAAATAAAACATGTCAGACAAGTCTTATTTCTAAATAACAACTTTTAAACATGTAATCCCAAGAATAAATGCATGTAATGAAAGTAGGGATCGACATTAACAGTTGTCCGATTGCACGGACAAGTAAATCATCTGTTCGCACAAGTGAAACCTTCGACGTACTTGTCTGATCGGGCAAGTGGATATTTCTGATAGAAACATTTTTTTTTTAATCTTACATTAGTTTATAAACAAAACAATTAATTGAACAGTTGATTTTCGCCATAATCAGGACATTGTTTTTGCATTCGGAATCCCTCGGTAGCGTTTCTGGATCATATCTGTACCTTTATTCAGAAATCGGGTTAGGTATTCTGTTTTCCTTTGTAGTTTACAAAAAATGCGCTCTCCGTCTGACAACTTATTATGAACTAACTTTACATTCTAGCGAAATAGATATACATGTAATAGAATAGTTTATCTACTCACTTACAGAATATAAAGAACACCAGTGGTTCTTGATGCTCGATTCCAACATGGTAGCTGTTTTGTTGCCTCAATAGCGTGGGGAAAAAAATTTAAAAAAAAATTGTAAGGAAATATTATTAGGGAATTGCTGTGTGTGTTTACAGGAAACTAAATTATAGAAAAATTGTTAAGTTCAGAATAGGCCGTATAGTTAATTTGTCACTCTTTATTATTTACAACAACAAATTAAAATACAGTAACTGGTATTTTCTTCTTGCAAATTTTGGGCAACCAAGTTTTCCGTTCGGACAAGTCAAAATTGTAGTGCACTTGCCCGAAGGACAAGTGAATATAAAAGTTAATGTCTATCCCTGGAAAGGTGGGACTAATATCAGTAATACACTCATTGAATGGAATTCAAAAAAAAAATTCCAACTGTTTCCATATATTGTTTAAAGTAAACAAAGTACTCTTTTCCACTTTTTTTAAAAAGAACAAGAGGCCCACGGGCCTTATAGGTCACCTGAGCATTATGCAACAACTTTCCAGTTACAGTGTATTGAATTTGATTCAATAACATGTTTTAAGCCAGATGCTATATGGCATTCACAATTTTGAAAGAGCACCATTGATCATCATAACAATAAACTTAGCAGTCGCTTAGCTTGGTTAGGGGAACAAAAATGCACTCCAACTAATCAGTAATATTCATCAATAATCAGTATTGCCCCTAACACTCTGACATATACCCCTGACCCTAGGTTGCACAAATTTTTAAAAGGTACCCTTAAAATTGCCTATCAAAAAGTAAATAAATGTTTTATAAATACAAAGGACCAGATTTCAAACAATTGATTAATTTCCAGTATATAAGTAGAGCCCCCCCCCCACCACCACCCCTGACCCTGGGGCCTTGAAATTCACTATTCTGCAAGATTAGGGCCCTTGCTCATCATAACTATATAGGTAGTTCATCTGCTTCATACCCAGAGACAGAGAAGAAAATTTTCAAAGATTTAATGTATTTTCACTATATAATCAATAGAGCCCCACCCTAACACCAGAACCCCTGACCCTGGGGCCATAAAATTCACAATTTTTGTAGAGGCACTCTTGCTCATCATAACTATGCACTTAAATAGTTTATTTAATACCTAGGAGCAGAGAAGAAGATTTTCAAAGAATTCATGTAATTTCACTATATAATCAATAGAGCCCCCCCCCCCCCAACCACAGAACCCTTGACCCTGGGACCATAAAATTCATAATTTTGATAGAGGCACTCTTTTTCATCATAAATATGCACTTAGTTAGTTTATTTAATACCTAGGAGCAGAGAAGAAGATTTTCAAAGAATTCATGTAATTTCACTATATAATCAATAGAGCCCCCCCCAACCACAGAACCCTTGACCCTGGGACCATAAAATTCACAATTTTGATAGAGGCACTCTTTCTCATCATAAATATGCACTTAGTTAGTTTATTTAATACCTAGGAGCAGAGAAGAAGATTTTCAAAGAATTCATGTAATTTCACTATTATAATCTATAGAGCCCCACCCTTACACCAGCACCCCTGACCCTGGGACCATAAAATTCACAATTTTGATAGAGGCACTCTTTCTCATCATAAATATGCACTTAGTTAGTTTATTTAATACCTAGGAGCAGAGAAGAAGATTTTCAAAGAATTCATGTAATTTCACTATATAATCAATGAGCCCCCCCCCACACCGGAACCCTTGACCCTGGGGCCATAAAATTCACAATTTTGGTAGAGGCACTCTTGCTTATCATAACTGTTTACTTACTTGGTTTATTTAAAACCCAGGGGCAGAGAAGAAGATTTTCAAAGAAATCATGTATTTTTACTATATAATCAATAGAGCCCCACCCTAACACCAGAACCCCTGACCCTGGGGCCATAAAATTCACAAATTTGGTAGAGGCACTCTTGCTCATCATAACTATGTACTTAGTTGGTTTATTCAATACCCAGGAGCAGAGAAGAAGATTTTCAAAGAAATAATGCATTTTCACTATATACTTATTTAGCCCCGCCCTAGCACTAAAACCCCTGACCCCAGGGCCATGAATTTCACAATTTTGGTAGAGGACTCAATGCTGATTACAATCATGCAAATAGTTTGACTGCTTGATGTCCAGGAGTAAAGAAGAAGATTTTTAAAGATTGCATTAATTTTAGTGGTTTTGGCCCCACCCCTCAGGCCCCAGGGGGCAGGGATCATGAAATTCACAATTTTTGTTCCCCTTCACCCATAGATGCTTTGTGCCAAATTTGGTTGAAATTGGTTCAGTGGTTGCAGAGAAGAAACTGAAAATGTTCAAATGTTAACACACGACGCACGACGCACGACGGACGACGACGGACGAAAACGGATAGCAATAGGTCACCTGAGTTTACTCAGGTGACCTAAAAATGAATTAAAATTTTTGTATTGACATACAAAGATAGATATGCAGCTTATAGTATTCCAGATTTGTTTAATAAGTACTAGAATAAGTACATTTTGTTCCATGAAGCAAAAGTTCCAATAACAAGGAATATGTACACAACAATATTGAATTTCTAAAATTTTGATAGTAATTTGAAGTCAAAAAGAAAAAAAAATTTTCCTACCTACCTACCCATTGCTAAAAATCTGGGTCAGTAAAAGGCAAACAAACAATATTTTAATTTAGGCCTCAGCTCGCATATTCGCTACATTAATCTAAGAACATCTCATAGAGGGTCACAGCAGAGGTCAAATTTGGAACACCTCTAGACTTATTCACTTCAACAATATATGATGAATTTGCAGGCAAGAATTTGATTGGTAGATTAGAATTTGACCCTCAATGGGATGTTGTTAAATGCTAGTGTAGCTAAAATCTAATTTTAATTAGATTGCCAAGAAACACTTATGTAATCAAGCACAAAAGGCAATGTACTTATAAATCAAGAATTAAATTCATATTAAGGTCAAGATCTAGTAAATGACTTTAGACTTATTTTTTGGTGCTAGATCCATTTAATATGACATACTGTAGAAATGGTAGATCACTAAATTCATGACACTTTATTTTCGCAAGATGGACATCGATTCTTGGTAAGCAAGACAAAATTTTCACGAATTGTGGTCATTGCTCTATATAATCTTAAGGAATACTATTATTCGTGAGAACTTTATTTTCGCGAGCACATTGCCTCGCGTAATTACGCGAAAATAAAGTTCTCGCGAATGAAAAGTGATTTATAATAATCAATTTCAAGTTTCTTTTTCCTGTACTTTATGGCTTAGCAGAATTGTATAAAATTCAAAATAGGGTATTTTTATGACATTCAATTTGAAATCATATGAAAAGTAAAGCAGATACTTATATTACTTTTAATTTGATATTATTTTAAAGAAGAGGCCATGAATACAAAAAATCACAGTTTTCTGAGAGATTGTGGGCAATCTGCATGGATACAATTTTCCTTTGAAGAATATGAAAAAAAAAAAATCCCATATTCATAACTGGCTTTCTTAATTGTGCATTGAAAATGACAGTTTAAAGCCGCTTAACCCGAAACAGGCACGTATTATCGTACACAATAAAAGTACTTCATTACATAGATAATGTATAAACAGAAATTATAAGATTGATTTAATAGTTTATTACAACAATCCTTACATGGAAAACGCAGATCAAAAACCTTGTTGACAAACAGTAGTTCCCGACGGAAGTTAAGATCTGTTGTGAAGTCAATTTTGAAAAAAATAAGTTTATCGGATTTATCTTATAATGAAGATAATTCAAACCCGAGCATTTTTTTTTCTCTATTATAAGAAGCCTTAGTCATAATACTTCTTCTCAAAATTAAGAAATTAATTGAATACAATCCATAGTAATTTTTATATTAATATGCATATTTAAAGAATAGAGGAAGATCAGATATTTTAAATGATTTTTTTGAAAGGAGCTAAAATAAATGTCCGTGTACAGGTTATAAATATGTACTTTGCCTGAAAAAAAGAAGCTCGGGTTCGTTATTCATGCGATAAACATGTAAGCGATAAATTTAATTTTCGAAGGTGATTTCACACAATATCAACAATGATCAACATAGGATTATTTTTTGTCTGACCTAACAAAAATTATTTTTTTAACTTTTGAATTTTGATATCTTTTAAAAGAAAAGGACTTTGGGGATATAATTTGCCAAAATTTGAAACAATTCATGGACAATTATTTTTCAAGAATAAAATCGAATATGTATTTTTAGCGATTAGAATCGGACCAAGCGGCTTTAAAATACAGTTTTTCATCTAGTTTACCTTCCAATTATGCCCCGAAGCACCTTATTTGACCAAGCTAAAGTTGTAAAGCATTAAGGTATTCAATGTATAACGACCATATTTTGTACCTAATAAATGAACGGTCAAATATTTTTAATCATGGTAGCAATTTGAAGATATTATCAAATGAAAATGCTCCACCAAAGGAATTTACAAAATTTTGATTATTGTCCAATTAATATCACTTTGAATTTTACATTGAAGTCTATGGGCAGTGCATGTTTTTATAAGATATTGTAAAAAGTAATTTGAATTTCAAAGAAATCTCTTGGTGAAAATATGCATAAACTCCCTCTTTATTAAAATATAAAATAAAAAAAATTATTTACCGCAGAAAATTTTTGAAATCAAAAATTTTCTTCTTTTTATCAAGGGCAGATAACTCTTCAAAAACTGTAAATGTACAAAATGACCGTCTCCTTACATGTTATAAGTCTTGTGAATTTGGTTTATTTCACTTTTATCGTTTTCTAGCTGTGCGCTTTTAACCATATATGGCAAGGAATTAGTCCTGACTTTCATCTATGTTCATTTGTAACCAGTTACAAGGGTTACAATACCCTATTTACAAGTAGAACTTTCTCATTTATTCTCCTTTATTTCATGGTTACAGTGGTTACAACAGTTTCTCCTTTATTTCATGGTTACAGTGGTTACAACAGTTACTGTGCTTTGAAATGGGTTACAATGGTTACAACAGGTACAAAAACATGGCTTGTATTTTTATATATTAAAGAAATAGTCTCTGATTAGATTTTTAAAACAAATCTAATTGGTATTTTATGGTACAATTTTCACTTTTGTGGTGTCATTTTAAATACTGAAAAAATTAGATTTATTAAACAAATCTAATTATAAAAATACTGAGGTAATTATAATTATAAATTATTGGTGATATTAATTAATTAAAAAGGTAATATTCGTTAATTGATTTTTCTAAAAAAAAAAACTAAACTTTGTGTGTATATAGTACCCCAAGCTTGATACCCTTGTCCAGTAAGAAAGAAGATATTACAGGTAGCCAAATCCAGGCATCCAATCAAATGGCTTTCAGAAGATATTACAGGTAGCCAAATCCAGGCATCCAATCAAATGGCTTTCAGAAGATATTACAGGTAGCCAAATCCAGGCATCCAATCAAATGGCCGGCTTTCCTACCCTCAGTTTTC
>NW_026935416.1:0-64785 GCF_032062105.1 Saccostrea cuccullata | reverse complement strand
CAATACGTTTTATTTTGCTAATATTTGAATAAGACCTGGGGGAAAACAATCTAAAACATCAATTCATCGAGGATTATGCATGGAATTCACACATCGATTCAAAACTGGGTTACCCATCAATCAGTTTCGCGCTGCTACTCCCACCGAACAACGCTTATGTGAGTTTTGTCCGGAATTACCCGAATTTTCCCTACTTGAAGGAATATTGATCAATCTTAACATTTTTTCAAAGTGCGTTATTATGGTCGATATATTAACGCACTTTGAAAAAAATTTATTTTTTTTTTTTTTTTTTTTTTTTAATTTATTGTTTTTCCATGGTTTTACAAAAGGAAAAAGAGAGAGAGAGAGAGAGAGGGAAGAAAGAGAGAGAGAGAGAGAGAGAGAGGAGGAAAGAAGGGCGGGCAACGGAGGGAGGGGGCGAGCAAGAGAGAAATATCAATTAAATAAATTCTTCCAATACTTCCAGGCCTCATCAAATTTTTCTTGTTCATTGTTTTTCTTTGCTATTATTTTATTAGTGTCATATAATATTTTTATGGAGGACATCAACCCGTTCAGAGAAGGAGTATTGTTGGCACATCTCATACTGTAAATAAAATACTTAATTTGGAGAGCAATAAGAGTTTTCACTTTTTCTGACTTCACATGTGACCCCAATATAAAATCTTTCTTTGAATATGTAATATATTTATGAATTCTGCTAAAACATAGAGTAGAAAAGGCTTCTAGTAAGCCCTGCACTACTTCACATTCCCAAAATATATGTTCAATAGTTTCAATTTCTTTTATACAGAAGGTACAGATATTAGTATCAATTTTTTTAATTTTATGTAGAAATAAGTTTGTAGCTAGGATTTTATGATTTATTCGAAACTGAAACCATTGCAGTTTTGTATTTTGTGTGAGCTTAAATGGGAGAGAGAAAATATTTTCCCATTCAGCATCACTCAAATCGAAGCTACGGTTCCATCCAATTTTCCCTAAAGGTTCTTCTTGATTACTTTTTAAGATTTCATACTATTATGAAATTAGTGTTGTAAAAAAGTGGTTCCATAGCTACATTATATGTTGAATCTGAGTTTTTATCTGAAAAATATGCCCATGATTCCAACACATCTTTCCAAAACAAATTTTTAATAAATTTCAGTTTTCCTCTAACATATTCTGTACCACATAATGTTAATTTTTTCATCTCTAAGTCTAAAAGTGAATGTATACTGCTCTTTTGCATCACAATTTTCTTCACCCACATTAGTTTTAAAGACATAATAAATTCCTTGATGCTAACCATTTTTATACCACCATCTTTGTAATTTTTTATGTATATTAATTTTTTCACTCTGTAATTATTTTTTCCCATAACAAAAGTAAAAAAGGTGTTTTCTAATTCCTTTAACTGAGCTTTAGAAGGATTTGGAAGTGAAGCAAAAATGTGGTTTAATTGTGGTAGAAGAAGGGTTTTCAACACTGTTAAACGCCCTAGTGGTGTGAGATTTCTGCGATTCCAGTTTATCATAGTTTTTTTAATTTTTTCAAACTTATGTTTAAAATTTAAATCACAAATTTTCTGTAAATCAACATCAAAATCAATACCAAGTAGTCTAAAAGCGCTTTTTCCCCATTCTAAATCTACACCTACATCCAAAATGTGATTGCTATGTTTCATACTTCCTATCCATATGACTTGTGTTTTACTGTAATTGATGTGAAGTCCTGATATTTTAGCAAAATACTTCAAAGTTTTTAAACTTAATTGTAGAGACTGTGCACTACCATCCAATATAAGAGACGTATCGTCTGCTAACATAGTGATCTTATATTCTTTATCTAATACCTCGATTCCTTTTATATTTTTATTATTCCTAATTAAAATTGCTAATATTTCAGCACAAATCAAAAATAGATAGGGGGATAGTGGATCACCTTGGCGACACCCACGGTGTAAGAAGAATGTTTCAGAAATATGACCACCTTGATTAACTGCTGCTGTAATATTTGTGTAAAATAATTTTACCCACTTCTGAATAGAGCTACCAAATTTAAAAAATTGAAGTGACTTTTGGATGAATGACCAGGATATTGAGTCGAAAGCCTTCTCAAAGTCAATTAGAAGAAGCAGCCCTGGGATATTTTCCTCTTCTGTATATTGCATAATATCATAAATGGTTCGAATATTTTCTGATATATTTCTACCTTTTATAAAACCTGTTTGATCAGAATGAATTATTTTGTCTAAATGTTTTTTAATTCTATTTGCAATTATACCAGATGCAATTTTATATACTGTATTCAGTAAAGAAATTGGTCTCCAGTTTTTTAGAAACTGTTTTGGTTTGTCTCCCTTTGGTAGACATGTAATGATACCATGCCGTTGTGTTATACTTAGATTATTAGTTAAATAACCATAATTAATTGACCTTACTACAAAAGTACCTAAAAACTTCCAAAACATTTTAAAAAATTCTGATGTGAACCCATCTGAGCCTGGTGATTTATTAGACTTCATTTTATACAATGTTTCCCCTGCTTCTTCTAACGTGATATGACCCTCTATAGATTTGGATTCTTCCTCTGAGAGTTTAACAATGTCTGGATATTTAACTTCCTCCTCCAAATTGACATTTTGTATAGAGTCATCGATATTTCTATATAACTTTTGATAAAAGTGTTTTGTTTCTTTTAAAATATCAAACTGATTATAAATAGTGTCTCCGTTATCCAATTCTACTCTTGGGATAATTTTATTGAGGAAATTTCTAGATTCTAAACTACAAAAATATTGTGTTGGTTTTTCACCTTCTTCAATCCATCTTGCTCTAGACCGAATATAAACACCAGCCATTTTTTGTTTTCTTATATTTTCTAATTCTTTCTTTTTACTATCAAGTGCATCTACATCTAATGCAGTTGGTTCACATCTCTCAAGATTTTGGATTTCTTCTATGAGCTTTTCTTCTTTTTTTATTCTAGATTTTTTTTTAAAGGATGAGTAAGAAATACATTTACCCCTAATTTCCATAAGGAGAGTCTCCAAAAATAATTGATCATTTATTGTAAAAGTAATTTCTTTATCGTCAATTAGATTAAAATTTTCAAAATTGTAAATAGGCGCTACATATTGTTTTTTAACATTTTGTATAACAGTTTTTATTGTTTTTAAAAACTCATCATCATACAAGAGGGAATTGTTGAACTTCCATAACCCTTTACCTTTCTTGAAGTCATTAAAATTTAAATTCAGACTAACCATTGAATGGTCAGACCTATAACTAGGTTCTATGGAGCTTGATCTGACACTAGATAATAAGTTTCCTGATATAAGAAAGAAATCTAATCTACTTTGTTTCAATGGAGATTTCTTCCTCCAAGTATATCTTAAGGTATCCGGATGAAATTCTCTATATACATCTACATAGTTATTATCTTCAATGAGTTCAATAATCTTTTGTCTTGCATTTGGGTTATTCACGTTTTTATAATTAAAACAATCTAATTCAGGTTTCAATACTAGATTAAAATCACCACATATTATAATGTTCTCAGATTGAAAATCCTCAATATATTCTTGAAGTTTAGAATAGAAAGCTGGGTTATCATTGTTTGGCCCATAAACACAACACAGTAGTAACTTTTTTTCATCAGTGGTAAATTCTAATAAAAGGTAATTACCATCACTATCACCCTTCTGCTTAGAAACGGAAAAATCAAAATTGTTTTTAAATAAGATTGCTACGCCTCTGGAGTTAGAGGAGTATGAACTAAAGTAACAATCATAGCCCCATAGGTTCCTAATATCATTTTCTGCCTCTGGTGTGAAATGGGTATCTTGAAGACAGTATATATTATAGTTCATATTTCTTAAATAATGAAACACGTCTCTACGTTTGTTGATGTCCCCCAAACCTTGACAATTAACAGATATAATTTTCAACGACATTTGCACATTTTTAATAATACATATTTACCTTTGATGAGACCGGAAGCCTTGGATTTATGGATATTGCTCTCTAAAGAAATTGAAACAAAGAAAGAAAAGAGAAGGGAAAGCAGAGAAACTAATGAAAAGAAAGAAGAATAAAGCGTAGAAGAAGAAATAAAAGACATACAACAAAACAGTTCAAAAAAATGCGAGTGGCTTTGGCCGTATAATATTGTCCGAGGCCATGCAGTGTTTATATTTTCACATTCCGCCAGCAAATCGGAAATCGTCAGTAAACGCTAACTACCGAGTATGGATGGTACAACCAGGAAAATTCCGGAAAGTTAGTCATCTTTTTTCTTGTTCTTGATTTTTTCGTCAATATTGTCAAAAAGTTCGAACTTCATTCTTGTACCGTCTGTTTCGCCGTATACACTACCGTTGAAGTACCAGGCATTTTCGATTTCCGGATGGTTCATAAGTCGGTTTATCAGAAGGGCATTCAGTTTTGTAACATCATCTGTCAGCCAACATTGTCCATTGGTGTTTTTCTTTATGACTGACCTTTTCCGCATTATTGTAGCTTTTGCTTCGTTATCTTTCATTTTTACTAAAATTGGTTTCGGTCCTCCTTCTTTTCCTGGAATTCGGTGTATAGCTATAATTTTGCTTTCGTCTAATTCTACTCCCCCCTCCTTTTCAAGAAATTCTTTTGCAACCTGTGTTATATTTTCTTTTGTATCTTGTTTTACTCCGTTTATCTTAAAGGTGTTTTTTCTTGAATATTGCTCATTTCTATTCGCTGTTACATACGCTGTTGTTGCGAGTCGTTTTGCCTCCCCTAGATCCGCCTCTAACTCTTCGACTCTCTGTTGCAAGTTTTCAATAGTCTGATTTTGTTCATCCACTTTCTCGTGTAGGTTTTGTAAAGCATGACTGTTTTCTTTAATTGATTCAAGAATAGAAGATGTTTTCTCATCAAAAATTTTTGAAACGATACTTTCTAAGTCTTTTTTTGTAACAATTTCTGTCTTTAAATGGCGTATCTCATCTACGACAGCTTTAATTGAGGTCTGTAAATTTTGCGGATCAGAGTCAGATTTTGCAGTAGATGACCTTTTGGCTCTATCTCCCATAATTAGTTCAAAATTGTCAACAGCTTAGCAAAACACACAGATACACGCTCACTTGAGGACAGGCATACAAGAAATCGCAAGAAAATCACGCATCCGTGCTTCGGTGCTCTACTAGGTATTCTATAAATAGAAATAGGCACTACTCACGGTGAAGTCAAAGTCACAAATATCGTATTTTCTGTATCTCCTATACCCCCAATAACGTCAAAAACTCACACAGTTTCAGCTAAAGAGGACAGGAAAAGTCTCATTAGACGTCCATATGGCGATAAAATGCCTTAATTTTGGCCCCAAACACGACCACACTCACTATGCGTCCCACCCGATCGACGCCATTTTTAAACTTCCCTTTTTTTTTTTATTTTTTTCAAAGTGCGTTAGTTTGGTCCCAAATTTTAACGCACTTTGAAAATTTTTTTCAAAGTGCGTAATTTTTCAAAGTGCGTTGTAACAATGGTTATGTCGCCCGCGTGGCACAGTGGTTAGAGCGACTGCTCTTGAGTCGCCAAGTAAGGAGCTGATCCTTATACGTGGCGGGTTCTAATCCCACTGTGAGACATGGTAACGGGTCCTTCTGGTGAGACCATATAAACCATATAAACCGAGGTTCTGCGTCTGAGTAGGTACTGGCACGATAAAGATCCCTCCCTGGTCATTGTCCCTGAGTGCCGAGTGTGGCGTCTCCATATGAGTAAAAAAAATTCTCGAGAGGGACGTTAAACATTATACAATAAATCAATCGTGGTTTTTTGCACTTACAAACCCAAACAAACCTGTTTTGATACACTGACATAAATTACTCGTTTCATCAAGTTTAAAAGCATGTCCTTTGGGAGTTAAAGAAAATAAGTGATTTGTATAACTATAGCAAGAAACTAAAATAGTTAATGAAAGTCTACTTCTTTTTACTATAAAAATTAACTTACATTTATAAATTTCTTTAGTCATGTAATGTTTTTCCGGGCATCCGTTTAAGAACCTTGTGCAATTCTCAGCATTCATGTTACCAGTATTGTGTAGGTATGGGCAATGCTCGGCTAAAGAAAACAGAAATTATTTCAACAATACATATCATTCATACATTCATGCGAGTAAATTTCATAAAATATGTTTCGAGTAAAAGGTTTTATCATAGCATTTAACATGAGTTTATGATATTTTTAATACTTATATGTAAGATAGGATTCTTATCATATTTCTTGTTTTTAAAAGTTAATGAAATTTTCACAGAATCAAAAAGACAATATCACTCACTAACTGATGGTATAAGTGAGAATAAGTTCGACCATTTTATATCACAGGCAAGGTCAGGTCATGGTCATTACCTTTTCCCTGAACATTAAGGATAAAAAATTATAGTAGCCAATCATGCGATCCTGTTTTGCATTTCAAAACATTGAATGTAGTTCTTTTTCTATAAAAAGACACTACCATATAGGGCCTATAAGAAGATATTACAAAACTATCCACTCTTCTAAACTTATGACATGATATTCAGCTCAATAAGACGTACCTAACTGCCATGAAGGAAATCTGCCGCTTCCGAAACAGAACTGCACAAGTTCTGTTTTGTTTTGGTTTGGAACACAGATATAATTATACCCCCCGTCAATCTGAGGACAAAGTCTGGAGGCAGCTTCCAAATATTCATCCCAGCTTTGCGGACAACTGACAGCTTTTGTCTTATTGAACATAGACGACATCTGAAAAATGTAGTGTAATTATACAGGTACGATAAAATGTACATGTATTATTGATAATATCTATAGTAACTGCGAACTCTGTTTTATTCATAAAAATCTCAGGTTCAAGTTCAGTTTATGGGATAATTGTGCATAAATAACATTTATGCATTATATACAATATATCAAACAGTCTTGTCAGAGGCACAAATACAATATAGGAAGCATTACAGACAATGAAACGTAAAAAAAAATGTGCGGAGGAAAACATATCAAGGAGGACAGACAGCAGCATTTTTTTGGATAAACATACAAAGTTTTTCAGCATTTTTGCGTTTGACGTTGACATAATGTCCATTAATTTAAGGGCAGATGATAAAAACAAAAAATGGAAGCCTGGATTGGTAAAAACAAATTTGGCCTAATTTCATTGAAAATGATGCAAATTATAATTTTTTAGAATATAAAGAAATTGTAACCCTTCTATGATACTCGAAATTCTGCCTCTCTGAAACCCTCCTTATTACATTTGTAATCTATATAAATAATCTTCACTTCCAATCCCATTTTTGTAAAAATCTGGATAAAAAATTAAAAAACTACACGGTGAAACGTGTTCATTTAGCTCAGTAAACGTGACTCAAGTTGTTATTTTCATATTTTTTGACAAAAGTTTTTTTGTATTATGTGTCCTTAATAACTCTAAAAGTCTATCGTCACTAGGAAATGTTTTCACAAAATCTAATCTGGAATAACTTTAAAGATAATTATCATATGATATAGAATCAATGAATTTATTTCTGTGATGTCATTCAACGATAGCATAAGATTTTTAGACAAGAGCAATATAATATTGAAGGAAATAGAAGACCTAAAAACCGAATAAAGAAAAAACATGCAAATACCTCTGAATGTATGTATGTCTAAAGATATTTAACCTATATTAAATTTGCTGATTTTTTATTAGAAAATGTATAACTGATTTTTTATTTACTTTTTTTTAATTTATGCTTTTGAAAAATATTAAAAGATCAGCTTTGAAAAAGTAGTGTGGGTAAATACATATGAATTCGTGAATTAGGACATTATTGTGACTTTTCGATTTGGAGAATTAAAGAATTATAAAAACAGGCATGTCTTAGTATGTTAGATAATAAATCGTTAAGGAAAAGTGAAATCTGAGTTTATGTATATACTATAGAGTCATATAATGATTAAATGCAAAATCATTTTACCATCGTATAATGGAAAACGAAAGTTAAGAAATGATAAATATATTATATTTGATAAATAAAATACGTAAAACGATTAATTAAACATTCAGTGTTGATGTTTTTCCATACCTTGCTCAGAATTCAAGTTAATTATCTCTGCAAAGCTGGTAAAATCTTGACATGTAATGATACTGTGCAAATAAATAATTATGGCGGAAACGAAGGTAGAGTATTTTTAGATTACAGATTAAAATACACACAAACTCGTCCACCTGTAAGTCACGGTTGAAAACGTTAGAAGATCAACAGACATTACCGGTAAATCCTATTATAAACATCTAAACAACTTAGAAAAAATACATGAAAAGGAAATTAATGATTCTTTTTGTAAATTTTAATGCATTATTTTATTCGCAAAAAAGTGAATGGGATTGCGCAGCAGACAGAGTCTTTTAACCCAGTCTCCCTGATGAGGGCTAATAAGTTCGCCTTATTATATATAGTGGATTTATCGATACTGAACATTCTTGGATTCGTTTAAATTTAGAAAAAATACAGAATATATATATATATATATATATATATATACATGGTACTTTTTGCAAAAAAAACTAACCTGAAAATGAAATTATACAGGTTACTGTTTTTGACTTTTTCATAGTTTTCTAAGATTTTACCCGTAATTGTACAAGGTATTAAAATCCAAATTACATGGAGTATGCACCTTCCCAGAGTTGCACACATTCACGTTTTCAGTCAAAACGCATTGGAAACTTGTTTTTCTCTAAAATAATAGATATATCCGTTTACATGTAGCACATGATTGTATTTATGTTTTCAATATCCATGAAAAACCTCCAAATTTTGCAAGCCGACAAAAAAATCATTTCACAGTACGAAGTACAATGTACTAGTCCTGTACAGAAAGTTAATGTAAACAAACAAACATTGAGTGTTAAAATAAAATTGCAATTATCAGCAAATATTACAACAAATGAATTTAATTTCCTTTTTGTTGTATTTTCCATTAATACATATGATACGTTCCAGCGTAATGAAAACAAAGCAGAGAAGAAGATTTTCAAAGAAATACTGAATTTTCACTACATAATCAATATAGCCCCACCCTAACACTAGAACCTCTGACCCTCGTGGCCATAAAATTCACATTTTGGAAGAGGCACTCTTGCTCATCATAACTATGTACTTCGTTAGTTTATTTAAAATTCAGGAGTAGAGAAGAAGATTTTCAAAGAAATAATGCAATTTCACTATATAATCAATAAGGCCCCGCCCTAGCACTAGAAACCCTGACCCTGGGGCCATGAATTTCACAATTTTGGTAGAGTACTCAATGCTGATTACAAGCATACCCACAGTTTGACTGCTTGATGTTCAGGGGTAAAGAAGATTTTAAAAATTTCACTAATTTTAGTGGTTTTGGTCCCACCTTCCAGGCCCCAGGGGGGCAGAGACTATGAAATTCACAATTTTTGTTCCCCTTCACCCACAGATGTTATAGGCCAAAATTGGTTGAAATTGGTCTAGCGGTTTCAGAGTAGAAGCTGAAAATTGTTGAAATATTAACGCACGACGAACGACGCACGACGGAAGAAAACGGATGACTTTACTCAGGTGACCTAAAAAAGATGAAAATGGGTAAACAATGTCAGAGGCTATTGATACTGGTCTGTGTTAGTATGAATTTTACTAGGGATATTTATTTTTCTTGCTCGGTTTTCATTAGTTGATCGATATTTGAATATTCGGAACATTTTTGAAAAAAATATATCTTAGGAACCTTTACATAAATGTATTTGTGACTGGGTTTTCTATCAAAAGAATGAATATGGATTAATCCATAATATAAAAATTCATATATTTATTTCATGACAACCGAAGAAATGATGGGTAAAAAGTGAAACAAAGAAAGGAGACTTGAAATGACAATCATATAAATTCACTTCCTGTAATTTTTATTTAATATCATTAGCTTTAAATTAATATTAATATCAATTTTTTTTTACCAATTTCAATAACAAGATACCTAGATTCCGTAAGATTTTTCACAAAAGAACATCCACCAAGTTAAAGTAATGTCAAGATTACAAAAATATGAAAGGTATAACAAAACATTTATTAAATATTATTACATTTTATGTACTTTTTTGTTATTTTGTTACATAGTATAATTTAAACCTTGAAAAGACCTCTGAAGGGCATATTTCCCTTCTGATTCTTCAATGATTACTAAACAACTGTACAGATTTATCAATTCAATTAAAATGGAATCTTGCATTTTGGATAAAACAGTTTCTGAAGTTATTTCATCCACGCATTAATTTAAATCAATTTGAATTGATATTACTTTTGAATTATGTCACATAGTGACAATTATTTAATACTATCCATTTATTGACTGAGTTCCAGCTCGAGGTCAACATGCGTTTTGTCGACCCTCGAACCAAACTGTCTGCGTTCTGCCTAACGGCCTCTGGCAGATAGTTTGGTTCTTGGGTCTGACAAACGCAAAAATGCTGGTACCCAAAGAAAGGTTTAATCACAAGAAAGCACATATTAAATAAGAAGTACTTAGCACCAACCGTTCAAAAGAATGGCCGACATCAATTATTTCGGAAGGGAAACAAAGAGATCAATAGTTTAAAATTGTCGGTTTCAACAAAAGGTATTGTCACTAGAAATTCATCTTCAGATATAAATGTCCTAGATCCCCATCCAACCTTTTTAAAATCATGGCCAATGTTTAAGATTCTGTAGGTAACCAAAAAAAAAAAAAAACAAGCTCAGGAGGTCAAAGATTTTAGAATTAGCGGAAATGTCACAAAAATACACATGTGAATATTTAAAACCCTAGCACTAAAGAGCTACTTGCAAACCGGATGATGAAGGATTTTCGAACTAACAGAAATATATACATGTAATGGACGAACGAAAAGCAATAAACTTTTACATAAGTATTCCATTGTCCTTCAATAGAGAGAAATGGTCCTTAGTATATAAAACTACTCATTTCTTCATATCTTGTAGCCAATAAGACTAGAGTGCTAAACTGAAATACATGGAGATAACGAACTGTTTTCAATCCCAAAAGAAAATTAAACGATACAAAATTGGAGCAGAGCAAACATGGATCTCCAAAACATCAGAGGTGGGTTAAGTTGCCATGGAGTAGAGAGCATCCCCTGCCGAACGGTCACACTTGCTGTGTGCTTTATATCATCGGGAAATAAATAAAGGAAAAATCCGTCGGCAATTCAGTGTGGAAATAAAGGCCTGCCAATTAGACTATGAAAAATACGAAGCAATTTTTGATTCAATAATAAATTGTATTTGCTAACAAGGTCATTGTATCGACCATAGATCTTCATGACTTTTAACAAGCCTGCTAATATTCTTGTTTCATCAACTTGTCAATAATTTACCACAATTTAGAAATTGTTCATACGTTGACCATGCTTTTCTTATATCGGTTCAACTGTATGCAGGTGATGAAGGTAATTTGCCGCATAAATAAGCGAAGTTAACGATTGAAAAGTTAAATCATAACTTTTTTCAGATTGTAGAGAAAAGTCTCAAGTTGTGTCAAAGAGTTAAAAGAGATCATAAAGCAGCATTTTCAAGGTGAAAATAGCTCTTTGTTAGCATGACTTGGTAAAATATTTGTCTGAAAAGCGTCTCATGCCATCTTTGTTTCTAACTGATGTATTTCAAGAATCTGACAAGAGAGTCAATTTTCAAATGGCTTCATGCTGTGAATTAAATATGGTTATGTACTTTTTTATACAAATTTCCTATTATATAAAGTACGCAGATTAAAAATTTAAAATATTTAGAAGTATAATAGGCTCTTAATCAGGATCAATATAATCAATTGGGAGAATGTCATTCCGGTATGTTGAAAATAAAGAAAAAAATGGACAGTTAAGTTTCCCTTCGTATGTAAGCTCCCAGTTTGCTTTGTAAATGTTTATATGTTTATGAGGACATGCAGGTCCATTAAAGTCTTTCCTGTTTTTATTCTTTAAATTGTTCATATGAAACTAACAAAATATCTAGATTAATTTATAATCCAGATGATGACCAATACATTTCATTAAATACATGAAATACATGTGCTAATTCTATCTATAAGAAGCTGAATTCTTGTTTATAGCATAAATATTGTTTCTTTTTGTTCTCAGTAAAGTTGGTAATCTATTTGTAAGTTATGCTAGAATATTATATTTGAAAGCAAATGAAGCGTGTGTAGTCAATGCAAAAGTCTACATATTATTTTTTTACGTGCACTGTCTGGGAGAGTTTTTTCTGCATTTTCGTCATTTTCGTAAATTACAGTGTATGACAGTGTATGGTAGTATTCTTTTTTTAATTTTTGTTTTCTTTTTCGCTTTCTCTGGTTGTTTGATTAAGAAGAATTAACCACACGAAAAATATGAAAAAAAATTGAGTCCTGTATTTTTTAGTCTTAAGCACTTAAAGAGTGAAAGCACTTCTAGAGAATTTAGGCAAGATCTGTTCCTTACTTTTACGTGCATCAAAAATCAAAAATGTAATATAAACTTGAGAATTTCGTGTGTTTTCGTGTGTTTGTGTGTGTGTGAGAGAGAGAGAGAGAAAGAGAGGGGATGAGAGAGAGAGAGGTGTAAATTTATCTTTGATTTTTACTATACAGAGTATCTAAATAAATGACAAATGTTTTATGTTCATCAATTTTCTTTCTATTAGGCCTAGTTTAAAGATAAATTAACGAATTTATTAAGAACTTCATTTAAAGAAAAATATTGAAGAATAACGAAGATGATTTATTATTCATTAAATCTTATAACGCAGAGCTAAATGCACTACAGTCATTAATGTCACATAGATTATTGAAGTGTAAGGAGTCGTATAAAGAAGCACATTCTTTCAAAATTAAAAAAAAATCAGGGAGATGACAGGTGATGCTGAATTAAGTGCCTATAGTTCCAAGCTAAAAACTTACAATTGAATCTTCGCAAAGAAAATCCAACATATTAAGTCAAAAAAAAAACTCATTATCAATCACTTCATATAGAAATTAAGATTATAGCCAGTTATATATGAATCAAGACCATATAATTAGACATATATATATCTCACGATTTTATCTCCACGTGGATCTAAGCCGCTCAAGCAAGTTTCTAAATCGAATAATCACATAAACTTTAAAATCATACATGTAGCTATTCACCCATCACTTTAAATCACATTCACTGAATGGTTTTCTGGAACATAGCTAGCAACAAAAAAATCAGCTCATATGATATCGGCACATAAAATTTAAGATCGACATTTAATCAAATTCAACTGAAAAGACTCAAAGGCTATGAAGATCGAAATGATTCAAATCGAGGTTTTACTCATACAGAACTAAATGCGGTACATAGGTCAGTTTGAAAACTTTGAAATTTATATTACAGGTGAAATTTCTATTTAAACATCAAAATCATAAACTAGTTTCTAGTATCAGGGAAAAAGTAAAAGTTAAACCAGGGGTTAAAAATTCCAACAACTTAATAAAGTTATTGAAAAGGCAAAGTATTTTTATCTTTTCATACATTACATAATATTACTGCAATTTTTTTCTAGGAAATATTAAAATGTATCGGTTATTTATCGGGCAATTCTATTCCAGTAAATATACGACTAAATAAAAGTTTAATCTTTAATATTAATGTCGGTATTTATGGCTCAGTCTCTTTTAAAGCGAATCTATCATAAGTATACAGTGGAGCCTCATTTATCCAGACGCTTTGGTTCCTAGTCAATTTGTCCGGATATGTGAAGCGTCCGGATACCTGAATCACCAGTTAAGGGTACTTACCACAAACAAAAAATGGATGCGCGGGTTGATATATATTTTTTAACTGATTTTGATTTGTATTGATATAAATAATAAATCCCTGAAATATAAAGAAATCGTAGGTTTTCCTTGGTGCTTAGATTTGAGATTTTATTTTGCTTTCTATATAATTCCATACAATATTTTGCACAATTTTTCAACTTTATGACAAAATCTTATAAAATTCTCCCACTCTACTTTGTAAACAATACTCAAGTTGTAAAATTAAATGTAAATCTATGAGAAATAATGTAGATTTCTGAAAATAGTTTGTTTGTGTTATTTATCCTTAAACAAGATAATATAATATTAAAAAATTTCGTCCCGAAGAAAAATCGTCCGGATACTGAAGCATCAGGATATCTGGGGTCCAGATATCTGAGGGTCCACTGTATTTCTGAAAAGAGGCCGATAAAACCGTGGATGTGTTTTCTCTTTCTCCATGCTGCTTTTAAAAAGGAAAATGAAAACTGAAAATTTCCAAAAAAAAAAATATAGAGATAAAAAAACTCGTACATATAAGAATAATAATTGATGTTAGAGGCTCTCGACGTAGGACTTTCTCTTGAAGTGGGAACCTTTATAGAAGTGAAGTTCAGGAGATCTCTCTCAGATACATAGGATAAGGTGAATAGTGCAGCATACATCCTAAATATGACTTCCCAAAGTTGGAGTTTTAGAAAAGGATTTAGATTGAGAACCCCAGAAGTCGATTCTATGTTTTGGTCCTCAGATCAAAAAAGTGATCTCTCTCATTTCATTCCCTGCGGAATTCAAGGCTGCGCTGTGATATTGATGGAAACCAATAGACAGTCCACCAGGTTCACAAGACTGAAGCTGATGACCCAGTCTTTAAATGAGCTTGTGAGATTCTCCTGTTTGAATATTTTAAATAACGTACTTTACATTTACAGTTCTCTGTTAATAACGATATCTTTGCATACACTTAGAAAAAATGAGCTCTGTAACTGCTTTGTCCATTGAACACGGACCTTGCTCTGATTACTTTACGTAGGATCAAGAAGTTGACGTTTACAATCCCTCCAGTGGCCGATCATAGCATCACTGTGGATTCATAGACGTGTACAAACGAACTGGACTCCAAGAAGTTTCTGAGATAATAGAAATGGGATGCCATGTTGTGCTAATCAGAAGAGTGTCGACCTGCTCTACTAGAAACAGTGAATGGAGAATTTCATTTTCAATGCCAGAACACAGACTTGTATTTGTGCTATATTCTTTTGAAAATATTCATGAAAGAGGTTGTTAATTTTGAATACAGTCACCCTATACTTTGTATTTCATGAAAACAGTTTTATTTTGGGTCATTAAAAAAGTTTCTGTATTCATGTGGATACCCAATCACCTTCTCATGTGTTTTGGAAGTGTCTTAGATTATTATTATTATTACTACACTTTGTGTTAATTAGTGAATGTTCAAATTATTTCACAAAACAACATATTTAGGGTGAAAGTTCAAGGTTCAGCACAATGTTTACTATTGAATCAATTGTATGATTTGTATCTTAAAGGGATATCGTGCCAAATCTCAGACCCTATCTCAGCAATCATTCCAAAATCACTACTGTTTTGTACAGACGAGAGAAGCATAATATCAAATGAGATTTTAAATATCAGATTCTTTTCTCAGATATCTAGGTTAGGTGCACGTATGTTAGATTTAGCCGAATTTGTCAGGCATATGATTGCAATTGAAAAGTCTCTTAGATCAACAGTGATTACATGTATTTATCAGTTCGCAGCTATCCAGAGTATGCCATCAGAGTCACTTATTAATGCTACTTTCTATATATTTCTATATGTACATCTACTAAAATCTTAAACAGAAAGCGAACATATCTGAATCACATTTCTTGTAGCCTGTTAAAGTTAGTTTCAAAAGTAGGTGCTGTACCCGATATATATTTAACCTTTCTATACACTTTTATAGACTCGGAAGGTATGAACAATCTTTTTAGTTTCTACAGTGAGTACTAGACAATATGACTGGACCCATATTATGTTATGGAATCACGAAAACGCAGAGGTACCCTTGTACGAAAGTATGAGAAAATCTATATTGATGTATAAAATTAAGTTATATAATAATTTCTCTTACATTTATGAGTTGGTGTTGAAACAGGAATTCTCTGGAATCTGTGTATTTCTTGTTACTTCACTTGTGATGCTTCACATGTTGTTGGTGCTGAATCATCAGAGACTGGGTAATACAGTCTGGTCAATGCAATGTCTACAGGACCTTCAGACTCTGTTGCTGTCCAACCGAGCACCCCCAAACTGTAGTGACATATGGCAGATACTGGGAATATGTCAATAGATATGTGGATTCTATGAGGAGGCGCTTCATTCTTACCGATATCCTCTTCTTCAAAATCCATACAATAAAATCACGAATGCAACTACTTTAAGAATACACACAATCTATGAATTGCTGAATACTTAGTCTAGTCAAGCTCAATATGCCATTAAAGGTGCATGGGCACAGATTTGAAACTAATATAAGCTCTATAATATTACGATTTATATATTTTAAAAGCTTTTTACACAAAAATAAATTTAAAATCTTATTTTAACTAAAAGTTATTAAAAATTCAAAGTTGTGGATAGGTTTGATTGACTCATCCTTGCACTCTCAAACATTTTACTTTTATTCTCAATACGAAGGAAAAGTTGCGATCTTGTTGTGTATTAATGAAAAATAGTAAAACTTTTGATTCACGATGAATGTTGATTGCACATGGAGTTTGAAACATATTGACATCACTTTTAAAATTGGTGCATTATTTTTTTTTGTCTCATAGTCTAGCTGTTTGTACATTTTAAATTTTTTATTAATATTTTTTTCCTTTTGCCATGAATGCTTTTATAAAATGTCATTAAAAATGTCACTTTTATTTTACCTAGAAAGGCACTGAAAACATTTTTTTTACAACGGAGGTATCTTTGTGTCATAATAAAATTGGAAAAGATCAGATAGAGATTGAGAAGGCCTAGATTTGAATTTACGACAATTTTTAATGTGGCACTATTGCGCTTCCAATCCATAGATCAACGGATGGACATTTTCTTCTTACTAACTTATATCAGCACCTCAATTTTAATTTGTGAATGTAAATAAAATCAATTTTTAAGTAACTTGAAATAAAATCAACGGCAAAGATGTATTGTAATCAAAAAAATTGTTAATAATTTTTCCTTGACCCCCCCTCCCCCTCTCCCCAATGTTGCCAATAAAGGATCATTTTTCAATTACTTTCAATGAAAATCATCTTTCTCATACAGTTATCAAACCACACCTTCTTTCGAGTAGAAAGTATAACTAAACCTTGCCCAAGAAATACCGTGATATTCTCAATTCATAAAGATTTGGGTTTGAAAAAATCCAGATATCTCGAAAAAAAGTTTCATTTTTAAATAAAAGTAATAAAAACTCAGGTGCTGATCTCATATCTTTTACGTAAAAACAGTGTTGTTTTTGAGAAAAGACACTACAAAAGCCAGTGAAGCACATAAACCAAATATTCTTTATTTGTTAACAGAATCACTAAAGTTACAATGTATTCAGTCAAGTCATTTTCTTTTTTCAACCAATCAAAAACCAATTAATACAACAGATTGTAATCAAACTATTTTACTATTTTTGCTCATTCTTTTCTTTCCATATGATACACATTAAAAATGAAAATAGCCCCCTTTTATTTTCCATTATCATCACAGAGAAAGGACAGGTAATAAAGTTATATTTTACAGGATGTGAAATACTGTGAAACCACTGACTTTCGTGGGGTTTAATTTTCGTTGTTTTCGAGGTATGAAGAGACCCTCTAATTCATGTCTACCACGAAATGTATATTTTCATATGCACAACTACTAAAAGTCGCGAAATCAAATCCACACGAAATATAAACTATATATATGTGTATTCACATTTTTTTTATTCACTATAAGACGCACTATTTTTCGCTATGTTATTTTTCATGTAACTGGAAATCTTATGCTTAAAATATGTCTAAGATGAATAAGTTAAATATCATCACATGAAAATATAATTCTAGATTAAAACTATGTATGTTAGGAAAAAATATTCATGTCTTTGTAAAATTCATTCATTCTGATGTATTTATTTAAATGATCTAAGTTTACTATCACAAAACCCTACATATTGATCTTGTTTATGAGCAGTAAATCATAAAAAGACCCGTATTTGAGGGTGACCTGCCCCTAAATACTAGTGAAAGTGAGATTGATATAGTCTTCTTTCTTTTTTTTTTCACACAATCTCCACTGCAACATGGGTCATGCTTCTATTGGTGTTAAACGTTTACTTTGTTATTATATACAGGTGTATAAAAATGGTGAGATATTAATGTACATGTATGAAAATGAATCCTCAATAATTATATATTAGTAAAATATTAGAAAAAATTCTCTGTTCAAATATTGGATAGATATTATATAATATTATATCGATCCAGGGAGCTCCTGGCACTCCTGGTGAGATATTACCAGAGGGCTTCTGCGGAGGTTTTGCTTCACTGTTATATTGTACATTATTGAATAAACAATTTGAAAGGGAAAAAAATCCCCACGAAATTAATGTTTTATTCAAACCACGAAAATTTGACTTAACAATATACACATGTATATGATTATCGTTTACAGCAGTTTACGAACCATAAACTATAATTTACAGTCGATAAACGTAGTTAATCAGCTAAAAAATATGATTAGCTTATTTTTGTGAATTTGGCTTGCCATACATAAGAATGTAAATTGACAATATTCACATGAAGCAATGACCTACGGCTGTATTCTAAAAGCAATTTGGGACAGAGCTTCATCAAGACACGAATAGCATCAGTATCAATATGTCACACCATCCTGATTGCACACTCCTCCATGACACCTGATCCCACCTCGGATGTCCGTGTTTGTATGCTCCTACTTTTAATTGTTTTATGGACTTTGAAATTGAACATATATACCGTTCGTTATCTCCATATCCTTCATACAACCCTTTTCAAAAGACACGCTTACTGAATATCAAAAGGTTTCAGCTGTTGGCTCTGAGGGTTTTTTTAGACGGAATAACAATGAGAAAATTATATTTGTTGGCTTTAAGTGCTTTATGTACTATTTAATATATAGTAAAAATCGATTAGTAAGAACACAGATATAACGAATTCACAGTTATATCGAAGATTTTTTTATCCCCAAATTTATCGAATATCTTATACGGTAATAACAAATTAAGGATATAGTGAAAACATTTCATAGGTCTCAGTGACTTTGTTAAACCCGAGATTTACTGTATTGATCTGCTGTTTCTGTGACTTTTTAATAAAATTCAACGATATTGTCTGATAGTTGGATTGCGTAGAAGAGGATTACTTTTTTCATGTAATCTTGTGATAAACCTCTAAAAGTCACGATACGAAGATAACTGAAAGCGACAATGTTGGTTTCATTGCTTTAAAGTCGCTTTTGAGAAATTTTTACTCAAATGGAGACGCCACCACTTGCCAGTGGAGAGCGGAAAAAAAATGAACCTATGCTTAGCACTTAGGGTCATTGAGCAGTGAGGGATCTTTTTCATCTGATTCACGCTATGCTTGAAACCAGCTTGAAACCAGCTCTGAGGACCGATCTCGTATATCCACAGAGAACGCAATCCAATCCAATACATATACCTTGTTTTGACTGTACATCTACCATTGAGTCAAATGCTGACTGAAGTTTTTCATACTAATTGTTAGGTAATTATTTACACTGAATTGTGGACGGATTTATAGGTCACCTATCGCTATCCGTTTTTGTACGTCGTCGTCCGTCGTTCCTAAGCTTTTGAACATTTTTAGCATCTTGTCTGGAACCACTGAACCAATTTCCACTAAATTAGGTATACATCATCTATGGTTGAAGGGAAACAAAATTGTGAATTTTACGGTCCATGCACCCTGGAGCTTGAGGGAGTGGGCTAAAACCACTAAAATATATGCAATCTTTAAAAATCTTCTTCTTAACTCCTGGACATCAAGCTGTCAACAGATGGCATGATTGTATTCAGCATTGAGTCCTACCTAAATTGTGAAATTCATGGCCCCCGGGTCAGGGGTTCTAGTGTGGGGCTATATTGATTATATAGTAAAAGTGCATTACTTCTTTGAAAATATTCTCTTCTGCTCCTGGTTATTAAACAAACGAACTAAGTTCACAGTTATGGTGACCATGAGTGCCTATTCGAAAATTGTGAATTCCATGGCATCCGGGTCAGGGGTCATGGTGTTAGGGCGGGGCTTTATTGATCATACAGTAAAAGTGCATTATTTCTTTGAAAATCTTCTACAGTGCTCCTGAGCATAAAACAAACTAAGTAACAGTTATGTTCAACAAGAGTGTATCTTCCAGAATTATGAATTTTATGGCCCCAGAGTCAGAGTTTATGGTGCTATGACGGGGCTCTTTTGATTATATGGTGAAAATGAATTAATTCTTTGAAAGTCTTCTCCTCTGCTCCTTGTTATTAAATAAACTAACTAATTATATTGATATAGTGAGCAAGAGTGTTTCAACCAAATTGATGAATTTTATGGCCTTTGTTTTGAAACACGAACAAAATTAAATTGTTTGAAAGTTGTTACATGATACTCAGGTGGCCTATGAGGCACGTTGGGCCTCTTGTTTTCGATATTTCCCGAAGATGACAAGGAGTGCACGGCGGTGTGACCGGTCGGAAGGGGATGCTTACTTCTCCATGGCACCTGATCTCACCTCTGATGTATTGGAGGTCCGTTTTTGTTTAATGATCTAGCATTAAAATGCATACCTATTGGGGATGGGAGGAATGATTTGGAGAATGTACACTCCTGAAGGGTACTTCTTTATCGATATGGATAATCATGGCTTTCTTGTTCTTAAGACAAAGATTTCAAAATAGTTTTCAAAATCAAATCAAAATCCTATGAATACTAATGTAAAACAAATAGTCCCTGGCTGTTTCTAACCTCCCCCAGGGGTCATGATTAGAATTTGAACATGCAAAGAAGATTTTATACGTGAAGTATTTTAGATTAGAATGCGTTCTAATTTATGACATTGTCGTTAATTTTTGATAAAAGATTTTCCCAAAATTCCTGTTTTATTTCATGACTTTGTGGCATTTCACACTAAAATATAATAAAAATCTTATTTTATTGGAACTTCAAATTTCTGGACGTGTTTGATTGACTCATCCTTTCACAAATTTATAATTTATTCTTAATACTTAAGAAAAGTAGCAATTTTGTTGCGTATCTGTGAAAAATATTGAAGCTATAATTCAGAAAATAATTTCCAGATAAAAAGAACTTTATAAAATTATATTTTCGTGTGAAATGCTATTGCAATTTATAGTTTTCCTATTCCTATAGCCTCTAGTTTTTTATATATAGTTTTCACACAAAAGATTAAGTTCAAATCTGTGTCTAAGCACTTTTAAGTAATGTCAGAAAATTTATCCATTTTAGTTATTTAAAGATATGGAATCAGATTCTTATAAGGGGAAAATACATTGATAATTAAAAAAACAAAAAACAATTATATAAAATAATTTAAAGAATACGATTTTCTTCTTTTACAACACTAAAAATTAAGAACTTGCATCTGAAACACTTTCAAAAGGCGTAATGCTTACTCTAAACAATAAAAAGAACTTCCAATGCTAGACTCCAACCTTTCCAAGACTACACCCCAAAAAAGTTCTAATGTAAATTTTATAATATACATGAAATTGATATTACAATTCTCAAGAAATAGCAAATTTCTATTTAAGCTAATTCCTATTTAAACAAAGCAAAATCATCCTTCTTAAAGAGAACTACAAAATTAATGTAGCTTTCACATCAAAACACAAGGCATTAGCACAGTTTTAAGCATATCAATGAATATAAATTGATAGATAAAATATGACTTTAAACAAGGTAAAACACATTATCATTCTTCAATTATTAAAATTTTATAAAAAAAATCAGAAATTGATACAAAGCAATAAAATCTTAACTTTGAAAATATGAATATTACAATCCACTTGAATGCCTATTGCATTATGGGTAAGAACTGCTTAAGGTTTTTCAATAAAAAACGTGGAATATACGACAATAGAAAGAGAAATAAACATATTCTTATGGTCTAAAGAAAAAATAACACAATCACCTTGAACCCAGACATTTTGGCAGTTGGTCTCTAAAGGATTTATTTTGACTGGCATAAATAAAAAATTCGACTGGTGTGCTAAGTGTAAATGTTAAGTAGATGAATATGAAGAATAGAAATGCGGAGGAATAGACATAGCTGTCATCTATAAAGTCCATATTGAGGTAAAGATAAAGCATGAGAATAACGATTGGAATTTGCGACATAATGAAAGAGCTTCCTAGGAGGATATTAACTTTTAGCAAACGAAGATATTTAACTTTATTGGTAGATCGACCCTTCGTTAACACCTCCAGGACTTTTATTTGTTTTTTCATGATAAAATGGAGAGCAATAGTACTGCCACTATTGATACAAATAGGTATAATATAAAAATAAACCAAATTACTGAAAAACCAAAGAGAGTCGGATTGGTGAAAGAAATCTCAAGTTCCCGCTTCATCAAAATCTAATTTACAGGCCTCAATGATTTTTAAGGACTTCCCCGGAAAGAACTCCTGTAAAGTTCTAACAGATGTCAACGAAGAACCAACGGAAAAACAAATTGTAAACTACACATTATGAAATGAATAAAATACCAAATACAAATTAACACCTTAAATCTGCCGTATTAGTATTTAAATTTTATGGGAAAGAAAAATAAAAGGGCCTGTGTTAACGTTGAAAGACATTTAAGATAATTTGACGTTCCATGAAGTACTTTCAAAACAACACAGGATACAATCATGAATCTGCAGATCTTGTATTCTATGAATCCATAATTCATGTCCATGTAATCTAGGAGCCCGTCTCGGATGCCCATGAACATCGTAAACAGAACATCGTTACACATAACCAGAATCAAAAAGATTTGTGCTGTGCCCAAAAGTTTTCCTTTGTGAAATATACTCCACATGAAAATGGTTGCATACGGGGGGAAAACCCACAAAAAGGGCGATACAATTGTCGAAAATTGTAACTCGAATTTACCATATATGGATGAAAATGTTAACGCCAGGTCTTCAGTTATTTTCTCGTTCATAAATCCAAATAATATATTGTTCATTTTGTGAGAGGAATTTTGGAATGACATGAGGCCACTTTTCCCCCCACAACATAGATACTTAGATGGATGCGATCATTCTCTTTATATAATGATCACAATTTTAATCACTATTTAGCTTAATCACGATTTCAAGACAGAAGAGTGACGATTTCAGATTAAGCGTATTCAAGCTAATGTATTCCAGTAACAACTTATAGACTTGTTAGACTGACACATAATACTTTTGCAGCAAAAGTTCAAGTTAAAGTTAACACGCCCTGATTTAATGGATAAATATTGACGATAAATAGTGAACGAAACGTTCATTTCCTTTAAACACTGTCCAGGCTTCTTTTTGGTAATGTGACTAACATACGACGTCATGTGACGTCTAAGTCTAGACGCATCAAATGGCATGTGCAGTTTGACAGGCCCGATCTAAATCATACCAAAAGAAATATCTGTGCTCGACATAATGGTCGCACCGTCAATATATTAAACAAAATATATTCAATTTAACATATTCCTGCATAGACATTTTGATTGGCTAAATATTTGCGTCTAAAATTACATCGAAAATATGTGGTAGTGTTTTTGAGGGAAATGAGATATATTCAAATTTTATTTATTCAACAATGTTCAATGTAATATTTAAAATCTGGAATTGAATCTTTTAACCTACTTATTTTTTAAAGTTTCGTTTAAGTCCGAGATAAGCACATACCGTTTTATGGTTTAGGTCGACTTTTCCACTTGGCGAGCTGGGTTTTGACGCTGATTACGGAGATAAATGAAAACAAAGACAAGCATGTCACATATGGTTGTGTAGATAAATTAACATAGAAGACAGTGGTAATAAACATATTGTCATTGCATTTCCTCTGAAATTTAAATGATTGCATTTCTAAGGAGAGGTACCTGAGTGTAATTCGGAGTTAGATACTATTATTATAAGTTACTATGGGTTAAAAGTTTATTTCAGAAATAAGTGCCTGTGATTTCAACATTATTTTTCTAAAACAAATTGTATATTATAGATGGAAAGATGCGAAGGACATGAGTTTCGCATTATAGCACTACAAAGCAGAACTACCTTTTGAAAGTTCAGGATTTAGGCTTAAACTTTTCAACTCTCTATTGACAATTTCAAGTGTGGAACAGTAGGCTTTTTTCAACAATATGAAACATGCAGTAGACGAGTGGATTATCATACTTTATGGAAAGAAATCATTTTGCAAGCATGTTGGCAGCCATCCAGATTAAGTCACTTTTTAATGCTGCTTTCTATATATCGAACATTGTATGTACATCTACGAAAATCTTAAACAGAAAGCGAACATACATGTATCTGAATCACATTTCTCGTATGTTCTGCATCCAATACTCTTTACCTCTCTATGCACTTTATAGACTCGGTAGGTATGAACAGTCTTCGAGGTTTCTATACAGAGAGTACTAAACAAGATGTCTTTATACCTCACATTATGTTTTGGAATCACGAAAACGCAGAGTTTTACAGAAGAACCAGGGACCCTTGAACGAAAGCATAAGAAAATCTTTAATGATTTATGACATTAAGTTATACTATAATTTCTCTCTGAGTTGGTGTTGGAACAGGAATTCTCTGGAGTGTGTGTATAATTCGTCCTTTCACTTGTGATGCTTCACATGTTGCTGGTGCTGAATCATCAGAGACTGGGTTATACAGTCAGGTCAAGGCAATGTCTACAGGACCTTCAGACTCTGTTACTATCTAATCGAGCACCCCCCCCCCCCCAAAAAAAAAACTGTAGCGACATATCATGGCATATACTGGGAATATGTCAACAGATATTTGGAGGCTTAATGATATTCTCTACTTCAAAATCCATTCAATAAAATCACGAAAGCAACTACTTTAAGAATACAAACAAACTGTGAATTAATGAAAACTTAGTCTAGTCAAGCTCAAGTTGCTTTACATACTGTTATAATTTGAAAATAGAATAATTACGCAGAAAAATGATTCCTTTTTATTTGTATTCATGAATTTTTATTTATCAGGTTACTTTTTTAAAGTATATTGCCGTATCTGTCCCTACCAAAATAAAACCTTTTTATGTTCTTTTGATGCATGATTTTTTTTGGGGGGGGGGGGGCTTTTAAAAACCAAAATTTCTTCACATGCTTTGTGTTGTATTTAGTTGAACTCTGCCGAAATGAATGCATGTTGAAAAATTAAAAATAATTTCGGTAAGCTGATGGGCCGTACTTTGAATCGAACGAAAGAATAAATAGAAGATGGATGCCATTCAGATGACAGACCTCAGCTTTTTTTTAAAAAGACTAACAATGATAAAAGAATTTATACACATTTTTTAAATGGTATGTGGATTTTGTATTATATAGTTTTTCCAATAAAAAAAATCAATTAAAAGGAATTATGATTTTAACCAAATTTCAAATCTGATACTAGAAAAAACATTTTTACGACGTCCTTCTATATATTTTGAATTTGCATCAGACAAAACGAAGGAATCATTCAATAAGAAGGGTAATCAAAGGATTCTTGGGCCAGAGCAATAAAATGAAATGTGCTTAAGGTAAATCTGTAATTTTCAAAACATTTTAACATTCAATAAGCATCATTTTTATCTATGAAATAAACTAAATATCATGTTTTTTTCTAATAATTATCAATATTTTTCAGCAACGGTATGTCCAGGCGACGAAACATTTAACATGCAGTATTTTCTATCTGAGTGTGAAAGAGAATGACTAGTTTAATATTAACATTAAATTTTGTCTTCTGAAATTTCTGTTAATGCATTCATTGTTTTTTGTAACGTCATTCTGTAGGTTCAGTGAAAATATATAGGATGACCAGAATACGAGAATTATATAGATATAGAATTTTATATAGAATGTTTATACAGGGGTCAAAAATGACGTCAAAAGGAGCGGGGTGTCATTTCAAACATTCTGTAAAAATTTAGCCCCTGAATAAATTTGCCTAAACAAACAAAAATAAAACGAATTACAGAGAACTATAATGCATCAAGAGAAGTTTTTTGATTCCAAAAAGACTTCAGTGAGAGAAGACATGTATTGTTAATGCCGATTTCCAATAAGAATTTCCAAAATCTGTAACTTCGAAAGATGTCGTTGAACAAAGACATTAAACTCCGACAATCATATCCAGTATGCTGGCATGATGAGGCGAGGGACTTTTCATTTGAAAAGATCCATTTGCAATTTTAATGCAGTGCAATTAATTGATCGTGACATTGTCAAGGTTTTAATTCTTTATCTAACTCTAGTTAATTGTAGGCAGAGGGACATTGAGATATAATGACGTTGTCGGATGTCATGAAACTAAATGGCGACAGCACCGAGTGATCATATAAATAATGATTTTTTTTTATCTACATTTTTTATATGGTTAATTATCGACTTACTAAGCTGAAATTTCATCAATATCAATATGATATCAATATCTAGGACACCTTTGTTACTTTATGTTTCTTATAAATTTCGTAATCATCCACTACATAGTATTTAATTTGAACGCATCAATCCATGAACTGATATACCCTCGTATCTATAGATTGATTATTAAGTTTTCTAGTAATTTAACGACACGTAAATATCAAATAAAGATGGATAAGCTCAGATCTATATTTTAAAATAAAAGAGGGCTTCTGGTCCGGTTTCTGACATAAATGTGTAAGAGATTGAACAAATAATATTTTTTTCTTTCTTCTTCACAATTGTACAACTTTTAAAAATGGAAATGGTCAGGTGAGATTTAAATCTATACTGATACGCAAAAGAAACGCAACACCCTACTTTTGGGGGAAATAATTATTTGAAGTAAAGAATTTTGTATCTCAAAATTATGAATATCTTCAATTTGGTAAACATCGGTAATTTAACGGTTGAACGATTTCCATACCATAAGCGGAAGTCAAGTCTGAGTCTACTTAACGGAAATCAAAAATTGCATGTTTAACAAACCATTTGGCAATATTATGGAGTTTTAAGGGTTTTTTTACTGTTTATTACAAGTAATGCAGCAATATTTCAAAAAAAAAATAAACTCTCCCTTTGTTTCTCGTAACGATGCTAAGGCTAATTGAAAATGGCTTATGTACGCATTTTTATTGCTCTAGCTGGAATATTTCAATATAAAGTGATGGAGAGTTGCTGATGCGAAATTTCACTACATTACGCCTCAATGGGGTCTTCCATATCATATGCATTAAGGTCAGTCCTTGTACCGGAAGTTCAAGGGTGGCTCCACTGCTCTAAATTTGAGAAAATTCGACCTAATCATCTGAAAAACGGGCATTTTAAAATACCAAAGAATAATTCCTTCGCTCATAAATCGATATTAATGAACCTATTGTATCGTAGAAATTAAGCTGCAATTGTTGTTTAGGGCAGTCTTGCACTTTTTACTTCAATGGCTGGAAGGAGGGGTGTTTTAACAGCCATATTTTACATAGTAAAGAAAACACATAAACGTTTAACATTTTTATCAAATCTCTGATGTACTGAAAAGTGAGTAAAGCCTTACTTTATTCGCTTTTGAAAATCATAAGATAAAAAAATCAAACATTTGTAGATTACTGCTTGTTGCGTTTCTTTTGCGTATTAGTATATTAGAGACTATATTTTTGGCGGAATGGATGTATATGAAAATCTTCTTCTCTGCATCCTAAATTTGATATAGAACAATGTGTTTAGCTATAATTTTTTTCAATGAAAGACTTAAAGATATATTTTAATGTCAGTTATATCAATAATAAAGAGATCTAAGAGACTAAAAGGGAGTAATCTTTTAAAATATATCAAATAAATATGATTTTCCAAACAAAATACATATCTGAGCCAAACATTTATAAAGTGATTTTTTTTTATCTCTTAGTAAATGATCAAATGTTATTGTTTTTGGACCATTTTGTGTCTTTATGTGACTTCTTTATCATATGTAAAATTGAGAAAAATCTGTTCTTTTCACTTTGATCTTCCTGTTTCGATATTTCGCCGGAAACTAGTATTTGGGAAGTTAGGGTGTATTTTTTTTTACGGCGCAAAAATGTTAGACTGCAAAACTGTTTGTATTGTTTAAATAGGCATTTAATATGAGTACAGTTCCTTATCTCCATATTTCATCTGATGCGCAGACACTTATATTTGTGCGCTTCAAATAGAATACAACTCTTAAAATAGCATTACTCTTTGCTTCAGATGAAATTGTTTCTGATAAAATGGTTTTTGCTAAGTATCATTTTAAAAATATGATACTGATGGAATGATGCAGCTGAAATATTTTTCCGTTAAGGAAAAGGGTTATAAGTTATATATTTATACATGTAAATAATCTTCTCCATTTTTTTCTTTGGCGCTTGATAGAGAGATATTTATGTGAGAAATTTTCTGAAAGGATCGAAGCCGAGACAAAATCGCATGTCATATTTATACCTAAATGGATAGAATTCCTCGTTTGTCAGAGGCTGTTTATGTGGGGTTATGTCGAAAAATAGGAACTCGTACAGAAGTCATATTTAGAAAAGAAACTTTGGACATTGAGGAGGCGGTGATAAGGTCGAAGTTAAGCATTAAAGGACCTGATATGATAAAGAGTGGCAGTTTCCGTGAGGTATTTAGAATAAAAACGTCAGACATTGATTGGATGCTATGGCCTCCAGACCATAAAGTGATCTGTGAGCTTCCCCAGGCCATTTTCTACCGTATGCCTCAACACACTTTGATTTTGATGGAGATTCAAGAGGTGCCGCCTGGGTTCACAAGACTGAAGCTTATAACCGAGCCGAAAAATGATCTTGTGAGGTCCTCTTGTGTGCTTGTTAATAATGAACTGTATCTCTTTAGTTCTATATTCAGACAGCAGTGCTTGCAGTATCATAAAAGTGATTTTTTCTTAGCATCGTCTTATGAACATGGACCTTGCGCTACTTTCGAAGTCCATACTCAAGAATCTGACTTAGCAACATGTCTACATTCTCATCACTGGCCGACCATTGCATTGCCTTGGATATATAGATGTGTGGAAAAGAAATGGCCTGATAGACGCGTCTTATCTGATATTTTAGATAAAGGATGTCATGTTGTACCAATTAGTAGTGCCCCTTCTTGTTCTGATAAGGAGAGTTTATGCTATGGTCTCCTTAAGATTTTCCTTAAAAAAGTGATCAATTTGAAGAGCAACAATCCAATACTTTGTTCATATTTCATGAAAACAATTTTATTCTGGGCCATACAAAATGAGAGTTCATTAATATGGACACCTCGGACAATTCTAATGTGTTTTTGGAAGTGTTTCAGATTATTAATTAATTGGGTGGGAATAGCTGAGTGTCCGAATTTTTTCATACCTCAAAACAACATGTTTAGGTTGATGAAAGTTTCCGGTTCTGCACAAACACAATTGCTTAGTCAATTATATGATTTGTATGGCATGGGAATGCGTTGCCTGCTTTTGAGTTCTTCTCTCAGACCTTATCTTAGCCAGGCCATTATCCACAAAGCTCTGTCTTTTGAAATAGATGAGAAGAGCATTATCTCCAGAGATTTCATGCATATTGGGTTCTTTTCGGAACTTTCTGCGGTGTTTGTTTTACTAGTTGATTTGACTGACTTTACACTGTATATTCGAGAAATTGAAAAGTTGATAAAATTAGCACTGACCCCTTTTCAAACAGTTGCCGTGCAGAGTATGACATCGGAATTATTTTGCAATACTGTATTTTTTATTCAGAAATATCTATGCACATGCACTAGCCTTTCAAACAAAAAACTGTCATATCTGAATCACATATCCTGTAACATGCTTAAGTTAGTTTCTAAAATAGGATATGTTTCCGATATTCTGTACCTATGTATGTATTGCTATAAGACAGGACGATATCATCAATCACTGAAGTACCTACAAAAAGCACTTCAGAAGATGACTATTCCTTGCATTTTGTATTTTGATACTATCATTGTTAACAGACACAGACGTGCGTTGGGGGGAATGTCACTGAGTAACAAAATGAGAAAAGCTGTAATGTTTGACATCAAGTTATTTTTTGCTTGTATGTACCTTGAAGAACTGATGCTAGAACAGAAGATAAGTCCGATGCCACTTTTATATATCCCTCCTCTGGTGATGCTACACATGTTATCAGCATTGAATCATCTAAAACTGGGAGATACAAACAGGTCACAGCAATCTCTACAGAATCTCCGCCATTTGTTACTGCACGATAATGGAATTCGTGTTCCTTTATGCTATAGAGACATTTCCTGGCAGGTGCTTGGGATCTGTCAACAAATCGGCGGGGATTACGTTGATGCTGTCTATTTCTATCAACGTTCACTACAACAATATCCTCATCATAAAATTGAAAGAGCAACAATTTTTAGAATATATACACTTTTTGAGAGAATTTAGAACAGAGTGTATCTTTCAGATTCATGAAGTGTATTTTTGCTGTATGAAATCAATTATGTGTGAAGTTTACTTTCTTGTTAAACCATTGAAAATTTGTTTCTCATAAAAATCTATACGTAAAAAGTCTAACATTTCCAATATTTTACTGAGAGGTCCAAAAAAAATTTGTTAGACTTTAGAATGATTAAGAGACATTGGATTGCTTACGTCACAATGGGAGGGGATCAGCTAAATCTTATTTGTATTGTTACAACGCACTTTGAAAAAAAATTCAAAGTGCGTTAAATTTGGGACAAAATTAACGCAATTTGAAAAAAAATAGTTCTTTTCAAAATGAGTTAATATTGACCATATTAAAGCAATTTGAAGAAAAAAAATTGCACGGAATTGTCAATATTCTAGAAAATGACCATTTTATGTCTATCTTTACAAAGAAAAAGTGGGGACGGGGCTTACCAACCTATTCTAACAAATGCCTATATCATGTACATCTCTACAAAAATAGGGGAGCGTACCACTACCCCCCGAATCCGATGCCTTTTGTAAATATTATGACGATTGACATTAGTGGACTTTTAATTTTAAAAGAATTAATTTAAAACTCTAATGTGCGCACTAATGACTTTCTTTTTACTGTATTTAGAATTTCTTCAAAAATGACCTATAGGGCTAGAAATCTTTTTATATTATCAAATTTCTTGAGAAAAACTATTATCAACGTTATTCCAGTTATGTAAATAATACATTTGGGCAGGAAAGATAAAGAGGTGAGCTGAGAGCGACCTTTCCTCGCTGACTTAGAACAGAACCTCAGCCAATCAAATACCTGGATCAAAAATAAACTCCTCCCACGACTGTGTCATATATAGGGCTCAACTTGACCACTCGTTGTATACTGAAAGGAAAAAGAAACGCAGGGTAGCATATTTTTCGAAGAATTTTTGACCACAGGACCGAAAATTACGAAAATTGGTCAGATGAGAATTTCATTTACTATGCACCAAAATCAGCATTCAGAATAACTCAACCGTAAACTGTATGACGTACGTCACGTAGGGAAAACGCTAAAAAATCAAAACACGTGCAATTTGATGATTGCGAGTTTGTCAACAAATCTTGTTCCACCATTTGATGGAACTGAAGTATACACATCATTTTTCAATATTTCGAGAAGATATGAATTTCTTGCAATCTTAGTACAGTTTACGAAAGTTCCGTGGGGTCTGGTTTTCGAATTGCTTATTTAATGAAAATGACAACAACGGGTACCTAAGCATTTTTTGTAAATTTTCCCCCATAAAACTTGTTACCTGTTGTCAGAGAAGGCCTGGAATGGTTTTAAATCAACCGTGACGATGACATTAACGCGAAACAGAGTCATGTTACGGGTGGTTTATTCGTCCTGCCATCTCATAAATCGCCACCTTACTACCATAAAAACCGCCATTTATACAGTAGACCATGATAATCATTGCATTCACACGAAAAATTAAAAAACAATTCCGCAAGTTGGTTTTTGGAGCCGGTCAATTTACTGTTGTGTTCCTCTCACTGGCGCATGCGCGCGTCGTTTGAGTAATTTTTGGGCGTGGTTACCCATGTCCAATATAGCCAGGGATTGAAAGATAAACACTCTGATAAATTCAATGCAAAGGTTGAAAATAAGGCTCTGACAGATTCGCGGGAGAGAAATAGAAGGTAATGAGAGTTTCGATTTTCACTTTTGAGGGTATCGTCATATCAGCTTCAATAACTCATAAATTATTAGACAAAATCAAATGGGATTTTGGTTATATCTTTTTGGAAAATGAAGTTAAAAGTTAGATAGGAATAGTGAAAAAATTAAAAGACAAATAAATTTTTTCAACTCAAAAGTTTACCCTGCGTTTCTTTTTCCTTTCAGTATACATATCGAGCACGCAATCAATATCGAACACACGCGGTTTCAGAATGGACTCCAAGCCACTCAGTGTAGCAGGTGAAGTGCGTTTGGAACCTACTTATTCAGTCAATCAAATGCTTCAATTTCTGGCGAAGAATTGATTTTTCATGGTGAAAAATTCTTCTATTTCTGAAATATTTAACGGTGTCTGATTGGTTCACTTGACCGTGTCTTTATTGGTTTTCCTTCAGCACACAGAAAGAAACTATGCAAAACCCACGTGCTGTTTACAATGATATTTAAACTTTCTGGGCCTTGCTTTGCTTTTTTATTTCCACTGTAATCTTTTGTCGCCTTTCTGAATATTATTTTTTTTTTACATTTCGGTACATACAAAAATTACAGCCTTCGTCATGTATATCAGAGACGAACCTTGTTTTTGAAGAAAGATTTAAGTCACAATATTGACGCTAGACAGTAGACAATTTACTGTTCAGTAAATTGCGGGTATCAATAAGCACGTCTAAAAAATAAACAAAGCCCTCTTGTTCTTAAAATAATACTAAAATGAATCCCGCCAGTTTGTTTACTTACACACAAAAAATGTTTCTGGCATCGCATCTGCATCGTGTTTGTTACCGACAAACAGACAAAGAAAAGGCTAGAACTTCAGGTATGTCACAGTATGTAACAGAAAAAAGTCATGCACTGCCACTTTCCATCTGATCCATCTCCTAACTCTCCTCTTCTCTCTCCTGAGTCTCATCCTCCCCCTTCTTTTCTTCTCTGTTAGTTTCTACCTCCCCCCATCCCTGTCCTTGGCATACCTTAGCCATTCATTGATTGTGTTCTCAATGTCATTTTAGAATCTCCAGTACTAAAATTGTAGTATTTGGTACTCAATACATTTGTTACTTTCTCGGAAAAGACTAAACATACGATTAAATTTACAAGTGCATCACTGTATATTTAACCTTTCAATTAAGGAATAACCGTCGTTTTTGTTTCATGGTGTGATTAAGCGATTAGCTTGCTTGATGAAGGCATTTATGCATAAAATGTCTACGCTTGATCATCACACCGATTTTGATTCAGTGTTGCCCCATATAAATCATTATTCAAAGTAAAATACATGTATAGAAAATTTGATGGTACATTGAACAAATTTTAAATGAAAGAACCCAATTTTTGTTTTACTACTGAATAAATTTTGTTTTAACTTCAACATGTTCAACATTTTCAACATGTTTGATCATGTGCTCGACGTTAAGTGTATATAATTAAAATGAATGGAAGACTTCGAAAATTTATTCTACTAGACTCAAATTTCAATCTAAATAAGGCGCAAATTATTTATTGTTTTAACTGAATCAAAACACATTTGTTATTTTATACTTTCATTTATTTTTCTTTTATAAAAAACAATAAATTTAATCACTGATAATTTATTTTGTTTTGATAAATTATAAGAATTTTAACAAGCCTGGTAAATTTATTTTAGCTAACTTGTATTTTCAAATAGGATTGGTGTTAGATTTATTTCTGATTGTAGAATCGATCGGATTTGTTAATGTACAGATTTGTAACAATTAAATGTTTATACACATTGGCCCTATATTGGTCCAATATATCGGGCCAACAGTGGACCAATGAGCAAAATGACACTGGGCCAACGTCATTTGCCAACATCGGCCCAATGTTCTTGTTGACGTTGCGCCAACATTGACCGAATGTCGCATTCATTGGGCCAATGTTGGCGCAACGTTGGGCCAATATCTGCAGAAATAACACTCTACTTTGGCCCAACTTTGGCCCAAAATATCGGACCAACATTGGGCCGATAAGCAAACTTACATTGGGCCAATGTCATTTGCCAACATTTGCCAAATGTAACCGATGACATTGGCCCAACGTTGGCCTAATGTTAGCATGCTATCTGGGACAGTGTTGAACCAACAACACCTGGCCTCTGCACCTACCCGTGTCTGATTAAACAGATTTGTACACGATATCGTTTAAACTATAAACATTAATTAAGCTGTCGAAGCAAACATATTATGAATACTTTCAAAGTGGATGCAGATATGCAAGGTATCAGTCTTATTACGCTCGTGTCAGATTAAAAATGGCGCGGATATTACAGGTAGAGCCCGGATGTTGTCTACCCATGATGCTCAGACAGATTCATGGTATATTGGGCCAACTTGGGGCCCATGCCAATCCCCCAACAAATATTTTCTCTCATGATAATAGTTTTATGATATAACGCCAACAGTTAGCCCAACATTGGCCTCGTTATACATAACCAACTATCAATATTCCATGTTGGACCACCGTTGGCCCAGTAAAGGTAACCCAACAGCTATAATACAACCATAATGTGAGATTGGGCCAACGATGTTCTGCTATTTGGGTTGCCGCATTATGGAAAGTTGGGGGATGAATTAACACAATGGTTTTAGGAAGCATCCTTACGTGCAAATGGTCCCAAATAGGCAGTTAATAATAATTGAAAATATATAACAGGCACTGACTGTGACTCTTTTGTTGCTATCAGGATTCAAATTCCTTCAAATGCATTGTGATAATAACTGTAAAGAAGAGTCTTCCTGAAAATGTTTGTTTAATTTTAAAAACAAAGTGTCAAAGATATGAGTAAACAATTTGAAGGTAAAACTCAAACATCAGATTGTTATTTATCTATTTGCAACACAAAGGTGGATCGTTATATTAAATTAACACATGATTTTGTTAAAGACAAAATGTTTAAAGCATTTTATTTGAAAAAAAATCAATAAAGCGTTGATTAGGAAGTTTTCTCTTTATATTAAGAATATCTTTAATGGTCATTGGTCAAAAATTGCACTTGTCAATCGACGATTTTTTAATTCGAATTTCTGAATATTGTTATTTGTTTCTAAAGAGAAAATTGATCGATGTTGGATATAATTAAGTATGTATAGGATCTCTCATAATCTGCAGATGGATATGATTATTATCTAAGGAGTTGTTTGTTTTTTATCCACGAGCATTTATCCTGCAATATGTTTTCAAATGATCCTTAGAAAAAAAATTAAAATTGTTTAAAAATAGTACTTAAACTAATCACGAGCGTACTTAAAATGGTATTCCTCTTTTTGCACTGCCATAATTACAAATTAAAGAAATTGTATTGTAAGGTATTTACATTAAAACTGGGATCGTGCAAGGTATATTCCAGAGTTTTGAATATTTATCAATTTAACTGATTTTAAAAAAACTAATTTATAAACTCTAGTTGACTGTCGAAACATAGAAATGGGTCATGGCCTTACTTATGTAAATAAAAATAATTAAATGGAAAATAACTACAATGAGTTGCTCTCCTTCAAAAAGGAGTATGTCCTATCTTTGAAGTCTGACTTTCAAATCAATTTTTATTTTATTTAAACTGTGAAGCATCTCAAAATTTCCACTTTTTGAAATTGAATGTACAAAAGAAACCCAATCTTAACTGGAAAATATTTTACAATTATTGTTTTATACATGTACATAACTATATCATAATATTTTGTTTTATCTACAACTTAAGGTATACCTTTACTCAGATGACTAAAAAATTCCACTGATGAGAACGAAAAACCACCTATTGCACATTGTACACCTATGATTCTTGTGTTAAATTTTGATTTCAAATAATTAGGTCAATGACCTACTTTTCATGCTAGTGCCCCTTAGTATTTCTCGGAAAATACGTTGATTTTTCACACTATGACCAATTTTTTCTTCACTCACAAAATATAACAAGCAACAAAACTCTTTAAATATTGAAATATTATTGCAATGAAACTCTGTTGCTTCATATAAAGAAACGATTAGAGTTAGGGTCAAAAACTTTTAAATTATTACAGTCCGAATTTCCTCTGTCATATTTGTATTTTTCCCCATTTTTAATCGAATATTAAAAAAATATGACTGATGAGAACTCTAAATTATTTATAGCCTCATATTACCTTTGTTGCCATAATTCTCATGGTATTAACATTATATGGGGTCAATGATCAAATTATTGAGATATATTGCCTGAAATGGTTTTTGCTCATATTTCTGAATTTCTTTATTTAATAGCATTTAATTATTTGAAATAATTTATTAGCTTTAAGACATATAAAATTTGAAAAGTGATGTCTGAAGAAACATACAATCTTTACATTTTGAAAATTGTTGCAAGAAATAAAAGATTTTGACAAAAATGAAAAAATAAAAATTTAGTCCGAATTTCCTCTGCATTACTATACATTGACTTTTGTTCCTGTATATTTTCTTCAAATAATAAAATATGAAATTTTAAAATTGATATTGTGTTAAAACTTAGTGATTTTATTCATTTAAAACAATTTTTGATTTAATATATTATACTTTATGAAATTTCCTTTCTGTTTTCTGAAACCTGAGTAAACAATCATCCTTAAGAGAAGATACATGTAATCCCGTGCATTGATTGTCCCTTTCACATATTTTTATGTGTTTAAATATTTCTTTTTTTCTTTTTTTTTTTTTACTGTGAACCATGTTTTAAAATGAGAAATTTTATTTCTTTATGCAAATGTTTTTAATAATTCATAACTATTATCAGAATCTTGAAAAATACACATTCGTAATAAAAAAAACACACATATAAGACATCCTCATCTTCAAATAAAATTTGTATATGAATATTAACCAGTCCTCTGATCTGTGAATATAGTGACAATATTGACATCACTGTAATGGGATATGCGGATGAATAATTAAAAATGTATGTTCTGATAATTTTTACAAACTACATAAACAATTGGTGACCAATGCAATTGAGGGTACGGAGCCTGTGTACTTTATTCAAGAGGTGCCGTTTTGGTATTTACTGGCAAAAAGTGATATCACCTATTTAATATCACCTATTCATTTCCAATAGGTGATATCACCTATTCGAAAAGGTGATATCACTTATTCGAATAGGTGATATCACCTATTCGTGCTGAATAAGTGATATCACCTATTCGAATAGAAGATTTCACCTATTTGATTTGAATAGGTGATATCACTTATTTGAATAGGTGATATCACCTATTTCAATAAGTGATATCACCTTTTCGAATAGGTGATATCACCAATTCAAATCAAATAGGTAATTTCACTTTTTGGCAGTAATACCAAAACGGCGCCCCATATTTATTGCCTACTCGCAGCAGACGTTGAGGCCAAGTAATCATCAAGCCATCCTTTACTATTCTCTTTATCATTGCCTACGACCAAACGACTCTTTACCGCTTTCAGTTTAGTCAAAGAGTTCCATGTTTTTTGCATGGACGACGAAAATTAAGCATTGGTACATATTTGACAGTGAATTACTGGTAAATGGAGCTAGGCGGCAGAAAAATGGATGTGATATGGTCGGCGCTACCCAAGGCTACACCACCTATACTGGAGTTGTCCCTCTGGATCTTAATTATGGTGATATTGTTTATATACGCCCTGTCAGTGGAAATTATGTGTTGGAAAATGGCTGGTCATCGTTTACCGCATGACTTGTTTATTAATATATCATAGGACATATATGAAGTTTTTTCCTAACATTATTTGTAAAGTACATCAAAGATGTAAAAACGTATGGATAGATTCGCTTTCTGTTTTTTCTATGTTCATTTTGAATGAAAATATCCAATTTGTAATTAAAATATTCAATTTTCTTCCTTTCGAATACAGCTAATTGATAAAATAGCATAGTTCTCCTTTGGTCTAGTAGTTTTATATAATTTACTGAATATGGATTTGTTTTGAGTTGTTCTTGCCGTGTTTTGTGCTTTTTCTAGTATCTTTACATGTTTCTGAGCATGCCTTTTGGTGAATAGTATATACCAAATTTAATTATGGAAATGAAGAACAGTAACCAATGTCAAAAGACCATTAAAACAATGGAAATCGAGAGTAGAGCACGAATCTTCAAAACATCAGGGGTAGGATGAGGTGTCACGGAGGAGTAAATATCCCCTGTCACACTCGCTTCGGTTCCTTGTCATGCATGTTCAAGCAAATGGAAAAAATCCGATAACAGTTCAGTGTGTAAATAATGCCCTTACATTTAATATGAAAAACTTCGACGTACTGATAGATTGAAGTTGATGACAAGGTACATTGTATTTGTACCGACTTAAGAACTTTGAAAGTGATGATTTTTTAAATGAGGTCGAGGTTGATATATATATCGTATTGAACAATTTATAAAACGAGGCAAGCAATTGACAAATAAGTTGATGAATATATATATATATATATATATATATATATATATATATATATATATATATATATATATATATATATATATATATATCCAAAATTTAAATAATGTCTCAGTAATCGGATAACAATATTAAAAAAAAGTAAAAAGAAAACACAAAAATCCTCAGTTAAGCTTTAGCGCTTTCATTTTTCAATCTTCAGAAGCTTACAATAGTATCATAGTAACAGTGATTATGACGTCATGTTAAGCGGAACGTTAAATGTCTATTATGACGTCATAGATAACGTATGACAAGAGTACGGAGAAATGACAAGTAAATTATATAACACTATTAAGTTTTGGCTGAAAAATACTAATAAAATGTTTTTCTTTTTCCCGTCTCTGGATATCAGTGGCACAACTGAGTTTATAGAAAGGGAAAATTTTGAACTGTTTTTTACCACACGCCTCTAGGTGCGAACTTAATTGAATTTGTCTGTATTCGGGTGTACTAATGTGTTGCTTATGTACACGTACACGGGCACGGAGAGTGTTGCCGGTTTCACCAATATAATATTCCTTGCATCCAGGACATGTGATGACATAAATGACATTTTTTGTATCGCATGACATGTTTTCTTTAACTCTAAATTCACGCCCATTGAAATTATAGCTGGTCCCTTCTGTAATGTATTCACATGTACCGCATCGAGGGTTCTTACACTTAGAGACTGTATAAGTATGGTCGTTGAATTTGGAAGAACAAAGTATTCTCTTTAGGTTTTTGGGTTGGCGTTTACTGTTGATAAAACGACAATTCTTGTATAAGTTTTTCGTTTGTTCGTCCTCTCTAAGTACGTTGTTCAATTCATAAATAATTGAACTCACGTTTTGATTTCTCGGGTTATGCGTGTGCACAAATGGAATTATTTCAACGTCATTCGCACGTCGTATGTTTAAAAGTAACTGACCTCTATCGCACTCCTTGGCTTTCTTTATACCATTATCTACAAGTTGTTCTGGATATTTTTGGTTTAATAAATACAATTTTAATTCCTCCAGACGAATATCCCTGATATTGGTATTACTCACAATGGTGCATATCCTTCTTGCGAGGTTATATGGTATAGCTGTTTTAGTGTGATGGGGATGGCTCGATCCAAAATGCAGATATTGGTGTGTGTCGGTTGGTTTATAGTAAATATCCGTATTTAAGCTGGTATTATCCTTTGTTACAAGAACATCGAGGAATGGCATTTGCAAATCATCTATTTCCATCGTGAATTTGATATCCGAATTCATTTGGTTAAGTAGATCATAAAACTCCGTTAGTTTATCGACATCCTCCTCCCATAAGATAAAACAATCGTCTAGAAATCTTTTCCATTTCGACCGTATTTTGTTTGCAGATTCTATCCCCCACAACGTACACAGTTGATCATGTAATTTATGTTCTAGATAACCAAGGGTTAATGTTGCATAGGTAGGTGCGACTTTTGTCCCCATTGCTGTTCCCTTTATTTGGAGGTAATGATGGTCTGAAAACTCAAACCTATTGTTATCTAGAACTAATTTTAAAGCCTCTAGGATGAAGTCCCGTTGAAACCTGTTGTTTAGAACATCGGGATAATTTTCAGTCCAGAATTTGACAGCTAGCAATCCCAATTCTGTAGGAATATTTGTATACAAACTTACAACATCCAGTGTGACAAGTTTGGTGTTAGAGGTGACATGAGTAGGTAAATGATTTATAAAATCCAGATCGTCTCTAACAAAGCTGGGTACTTTTTGACAATATGGTTTTAAAAGTATATCCAATAAATGACTCAGTCTTTGCGTTGAAGAGTTCGGTCCTCCTACAATTGGTCTGAAGCTTAAATCAGCGGGATCAGCACATGTTATACATATACTATTTTGCTCTTTTATGGCATCCTTAATAATTTTAGACTTGTGCACTTTAGGTAAACCATAGAATTGACTCTCCCGGAATTGCACCTACCTATGCAACATTAACCCTTGGTTATCTAGAACATAAATTACATGATCAACTGTGTACGTTGTGGGGGATAGAATCTGCAAACAAAATACGGTCGAAATGGAAAAGATTTCTAGACGATTGTTTTATCTTATGGGAGGAGGATGTCGATAAACTAACGGAGTTTTATGATCTACTTAACCAAATGAATTCGGATATCAAATTCACGATGGAAATAGATGATTTGCAAATGCCATTCCTCGATGTTCTTGTAACAAAGGATAATACCAGCTTAAATACGGATATTTACTATAAACCAACCGACACACACCAATATCTGCATTTTGGATCGAGCCATCCCCATCACACTAAAACAGCTATACCATATAACCTCGCAAGAAGGATATGCACCATTGTGAGTAATACCAATATCAGGGATATTCGTCTGGAGGAATTAAAATTGTATTTATTAAACCAAAAATATCCAGAACAACTTGTAGATAATGGTATAAAGAAAGCCAAGGAGTGCGATAGAGGTCAGTTACTTTTAAACATACGACGTGCGAATGACGTTGAAATAATTCCATTTGTGCACACGCATAACCCGAGAAATCAAAACGTGAGTTCAATTATTTATGAATTGAACAACGTACTTAGAGAGGACGAACAAACGAAAAACTTATACAAGAATTGTCGTTTTATCAACAGTAAACGCCAACCCAAAAACCTAAAGAGAATACTTTGTTCTTCCAAATTCAACGACCATACTTATACAGTCTCTAAGTGTAAGAACCCTCGATGCGGTACATGTGAATACATTACAGAAGGGACCAGCTATAATTTCAATGGGCGTGAATTTAGAGTTAAAGAAAACATGTCATGCGATACAAAAAATGTCATTTATGTCATCACATGTCCTGGATGCAAGGAATATTATATTGGTGAAACCGGCAACACTCTCCGTGCCCGTGTACGTGTACATAAGCAACACATTAGTACACCCGAATACAGACAAATTCAATTAAGTTCGCACCTAGAGGCGTGTGGTAAAAAACAGTTCAAAATTTTCCCTTTCTATAAACTCAGTTGTGCCACTGATATCCAGAGACGGGAAAAAGAAAAACATTTTATTAGTATTTTTCAGCCAAAACTTAATAGTGTTTTATAAATTACTTGTGATTTTCCCGTACTTTTGTCATATTGTATCTATGACGTCATAATAGACATTTAACGTTCCGCTTAACATGACGTCATAATCACTGTTACTATGATACTATTGTAAGCTTCTGAAGATTGAAAAATGAAAGCGCTAAAGCTTAACTGAGGATTTTTGTGTTTTCTTTTTACTTTTTTTAATATATATATATATATATATATATATATATATATATATATATATATATATATATATATATATATATATATATATATATATAATAGAAAAAGAAAATGAAGTTTCCAAATTTCATTTAACACAAGCGCTTTCTGGATCTCATAATCCGTCTTCAGGTGTACATAAATTGAACTGATTGTTTTGCTTAGTAACGTTAACTATGACGTCATGACGTCATGAGAGTCTTTGCAGGGAAGGAAGTAATCTATGACGTCATTGTATGGCTACGTTACGTAAAAGTTAGGGAAAATCAAATTGGACAATAATGGACAATACATCACATATTTTTCAGTCTCAATAAACAAAGTAAACAGAAATTCTAATTGATGATATATAAAATTAGGTAATTTCTCAATGTTAATGTTTGTTCAGTTTTGGTGAAAAAAGATTTATGAAGTAGTTTTCTTTTGCTAATCTCATTGCAGTGGAATCGTTCCTAAGTTTATAAAAGGGGAACACACAGTAGTTTCCTTGTGAGCAAATATCGAAATGTTCACTGCATGGCGTGTTTCTTAGGCTCGGATTGTTAATTTGTTGGCGATGTACGCGCATGCGGGCGGTTAATTGGGTCCCGGTCTGGCCGATGTATTCCTCTCCGCAGTTGTTACACGTAATACAATAAAGGAGGTTTTTGCTCTTACAGGTCATATTTTCATTCACAAGAAATGTTTTTCCACACTTGAAAATAATAGAGGATCCTGTTCGTAGGTTAGGACAGGTACCGCATCTCGGATCACCGCATCTTGTTACGGAATATTGTTCTGGAGTGGTGTTGAATTTAGCTCTGGTCAATAGTCTTTTTAAATTTGGCGGTTGTCTTTGGCTGCGAATCAAATCCGATTTTGGTATAAGTTGATGAAGATCATTATCCCGTTCAATGATGGTAAAATTCTTTCTTGCCTCTTGAAATATATTAATGTGTTTCGGATTGAATGTTGTTACAAAAGGGATTAAGAATGGATCTTTGTCCTTTTTTCTGGTTGTTCTTAAAATATGCTGCGGAATTTTCTTGGATTCTTCTATGGCAGAAAGGATAAGATTTTCTGGATAATGTTGTGCTAGAAGAAATGTTTTTAGTTCGGTCAACCTTTGATTTCTAGTTTCTGTATCTTTCACAATCATACAAATCCTTCTGGCTAAGTTGTAAGGGATATTTCTTTTGGTGTGAGTAGGATGGCGCGAAGTAAAGTTTAGATATTGGTGCGTATCCGTGGTTTTATAAAAAATATCCGTTAAAATAAGTGAGTTTTGCTTTGTGACCATGACGTCAAGGAAAGGAATAGAGGAATCACTGTGCTCCATTGTGAATTGAAGATTTGGGTTTATTGAATTTAGTAACGTGTAGAGTGTTTGTAAATCCTCTTCTGATTTGTTCCAAAATAGGAAACAGTCATCTAAAAATCGTTTCCAATAATCCCTTAAATGTTTTCCAATCTCTTGGCCCAGTTCATCGGAAACCTTTTGATACAATGTTTCTTCAAAGAATCCCATAACAAGGATGCTGTATGTTGGTGCCATTTTAGTCCCCATGGCGGTTCCTTTGATCTGTTTATAAAAATCTCCATCAAAATGAAATGTGTTGTTTTCCAGTATAAATCTAACTGAGTCTAGGATAAATTCTGAAGAAATGTTTCTTGGAATTAACTCTGGGTACTTTTCAATCAAAAATTTTATGGCTTCTAGTCCAAGATCATGTGGAATATTAGTATACAAACTTTTCACATCAAAGGTTACAAGTAGTGTATCTGGCTCCACGTTTTCGGGAATTTTGTTTAAAAAATCCATGCTATCTCGTATGTAGCTCGGGACTTTTACACACAGATCCTTCAAGAGTATATCTATAAAATTACTCAGTCTATGAGTGGGACACGCAGGACCAGCCACAATCGGTCGAAGTTTCAGATCTGTTGGTTCTTGAGTAGCAATGTATGTTCCGTTCTGTTCCTCTATGGCCGTTTTAATATCACTGCTTTTATGTATTTTAGGTAGTCCATAAAAGTTGCTGGTTTTCATTTCAAAGTTTATTAAATAGTCAAGCTCATCCTTTTTTTAATAAATTTTGATGTTTTTTGCATAATTGTTTGAGCTGTTCATCGGAAACCTTTTGATATTTGAAATTTGGAAACTTCATTTTCTTTTTCTTTTATAATTATTTTCACCTGTGTGACATCGACTGTGAACTATTTTCAACTATTTTATGGATTCACACATAGAGGAAATGTCGGAACCAAATTCAAAGAATAGAACTGTAAGTAATAACATCGAAATTTTACTTCAAGAGATTTCTGGAAAACTATCAATTTTGATAGAAAAAATTGATTTTAACCATGAACCAATTGCATTGGCATTGGATACCATCAATCAACATTTTGAAACAATGCAAAGAAAGCGTCACGATTTTGTTGATTTCGGTCAGGAATACGCTACTAATAACATGCAATTAGAAAGGGATATTAATAAGAAGAAAAATATCATCATGAAGACATGGAAAAGAAATCTCAATGAAAGAAAACAAGCATTTTGGAATGCACTGAAAACTGAAAATACAGTTGACATCTATAAAAAATGGAAACAACTGGACAAAACCATAATGCCTAGAAAATTTCGCATCAAAGAAATAGCAGGGGAGGATGAAACTGAAAGAGCGATCAGAGAAAATTTAGCTCTACATAAATTCGATGCAGAAATTGCATTATTAGAAAGGAGATCAACTAGATATACAACAAAATTTCAAAACATTGATATTGAAATGGAGGAAGAAATAAAGAAAAATTCGACTGGTGAAATACAAAACCAATTACTGGAAAAGTGGAAAAAAGATACGCACGAGGAAGAGGAAAAGTCTACACAAATTTGGACCAAGAAAAGGGCATTTTATGATCACTATGAAGAAAACTATGGAACCGTTGACTTGGACAGAAACCAGAAACCGAAAAAAAGCAAACCATTGAAATCAAACCAGAGTCAGGAACAGACATACTGTAAAACTTATGCCGAAAGCGTGAGTAATAACACCATCCAACATGGGAAATTTTACAAGCAAAAATGGAGACCGTCCCCAACTTCTGATGTCCAAATTTACTATCAGAATTCTAATTTCAATCAAAATCAAAGGAACCAAGGACTACAGGAACCGAGATTTCAGCAAGAATTTCCCCACAACAATAAGACAAACTACAAACCCAAGAACAACAACAATAACAACAGCAACAAAAAGAAAAACCAAGGTAAGCCTTTTTTGTGGAAGGGCAAAATTCAGAAATATCGATGGAAAAGCTGGGCGTAAAAAAAGTGGACCCAAAAATCATTAATATTTCAAGTAAAACGTTTACTCAAGAGGAAAAAGAATTATTAGAAAAGGGCTTTAAATTTACACCAACACCCAACCCCGACAATCAAAACCTAGAAAAGGATATAGATGAATTCTGTAGAAAACTGCGTTTAAGAAAATTTTTTGGACGGGTTGATAAAGATGACGATTGTATTGTGAGAAATAAAAAAGGGACGACAATACAAAAAGGACGTAACAAGGATTTAGATGACTATATAGATGTTCTGAAGTCCACAAAATCATCTTTGCTAAACAAAAATCCTGTGAAAAACAATTTAAGTGTAAAACATAAAAAAGCTCTACAGGAATTACAAAAAGAAACGGAAATTATCTTCAAAGAAGCGGACAAAGGAGGAGCAGTAGTTTGTATGGACAAACCATTCTATAAATCCCTAGTTCTTCAACAACTGAGTGATGATAATTTCTACATCAAATTGTCTGATAATCCTGACAAAACAATTATGAGACAGCTCAAACAATTATGCAAAAAACATCAAAATTTATTTAAAAAGGATGAGCTTGACTATTTAATAAACTTTGAAATGAAAACCAGCAACTTTTATGGACTACCTAAAATACATAAAAGCAGTGATATTAAAACGGCCATAGAGGAACAGAACGGAACATACATTGCTACTCAAGAACCAACAGATCTGAAACTTCGACCGATTGTGGCTGGTCCTGCGTGTCCCACTCATAGACTGAGTAATTTTATAGATATACTCTTGAAGGATCTGTGTGTAAAAGTCCCGAGCTACATACGAGATAGCATGGATTTTTTAAACAAAATTCCCGAAAACGTGGAGCCAGATACACTACTTGTAACCTTTGATGTGAAAAGTTTGTATACTAATATTCCACATGATCTTGGACTAGAAGCCATAAAATTTTGGATTGAAAAGTACCCAGAGTTAATTCCAAGAAACATTTCTTCAGAATTTATCCTAGACTCAGTTAGATTTATACTGGAAAACAACACATTTCATTTTGATGGAGATTTTTATAAACAGATCAAAGGAACCGCCATGGGGACTAAAATGGCACCAACATACAGCATCCTTGTTATGGGATTCTTTGAAGAAACATTGTATCAAAAGGTTTCCGATGAACTGGGCCAAGAGATTGGAAAACATTTAAGGGATTATTGGAAACGATTTTTAGATGACTGTTTCCTATTTTGGAACAAATCAGAAGAGGATTTACAAACACTCTACACGTTACTAAATTCAATAAACCCAAATCTTCAATTCACAATGGAGCACAGTGATTCCTCTATTCCTTTCCTTGACGTCATGGTCACAAAGCAAAACTCACTTATTTTAACGGATATTTTTTATAAAACCACGGATACGCACCAATATCTAAACTTCACTTCGCGCCATCCTACTCACACCAAAAGAAATATCCCTTACAACTTAGCCAGAAGGATTTGTATGATTGTGAAAGATACAGAAACTAGAAATCAAAGGTTGACCGAACTAAAAACATTTCTTCTAGCACAACATTATCCAGAAAATCTTATCCTTTCTGCCATAGAAGAATCCAAGAAAATTCCGCAGCATATTTAAAGAACAACCAGAAAAAAGGACAAAGATCCATTCTTAATCCCTTTTGTAACAACATTCAATCCGAAACACATTAATATATTTCAAGAGGCAAGAAAGAATTTTACCATCATTGAACGGGATAATGATCTTCATCAACTTATACCAAAATCGGATTTGATTCGCAGCCAAAGACAACCGCCAAATTTAAAAAGACTATTGACCAGAGCTAAATTCAACACCACTCCAGAACAATATTCCGTAACAAGATGCGGTGATCCGAGATGCGGTACCTGTCCTAACCTACGAACAGGATCCTCTATTATTTTCAAGTGTGGAAAAACATTTCTTGTGAATGAAAATATGACCTGTAAGAGCAAAAACCTCCTTTATTGTATTACGTGTAACAACTGCGGAGAGGAATACATCGGCCAGACCGGGACCCAATTAACCGCCCGCATGCGCGTACATCGCCAACAAATTAACAATCCGAGCCTAAGAAACACGCCATGCAGTGAACATTTCGATATTTGCTCACAAGGAAACTACTGTGTGTTCCCCTTTTATAAACTTAGGAACGATTCCACTGCAATGAGATTAGCAAAAGAAAACTACTTCATAAATCTTTTTTCACCAAAACTGAACAAACATTAACATTGAGAAATTACCTAATTTTATATATCATCAATTAGAATTTCTGTTTACTTTGTTTATTGAGACTGAAAAATATGTGATGTATTGTCCATTATTGTCCAATTTGATTTTCCCTAACTTTTACGTAACGTAGCCATACAATGACGTCATAGATTACTTCCTTCCCTGCAAAGACTCTCATGACGTCATGACGTCATAGTTAACGTTACTAAGCAAAACAATCAGTTCAATTTATGTACACCTGAAGACGGATTATGAGATCCAGAAAGCGCTTGTGTTAAATGAAATTTGGAAACTTCATTTTCTTTTTCTTTTATAATTATTTTCACCTGTGTGACATCGACTGTGAACTATTTTCAACTATATATATATATATATATATATATATATATATATATATATATATATATATATATATATATATATATATATATATATATATATGCACTAAAAAACCAACAACACTGTATATCCTAAATGTCGGATCTACCAAGTAGATACAAGGTCACGGATAGAAATTTATATAAAGCACTAAAAATGACCAACGACACGAACAATAAAAATTGTCAAATTTTCGGGACGCCCTGTCCCTTCCTCAGGACAAAGAAAAAAGTTAAAAAGGAAAAAGAGAAACAAAAACAACTAGCACTACTACTAAACTACTAAGCACTAGATATTTACATACTTAATTACATGATGAATTGGAAATTTTTAAGAACACTAATAAAGAAAGAAATCCGGACCGCTATGAAATGCGTCCGGTCTATCGGGTATACTCGGGTGAAGTCTAGTGTTTAGTAGTTTAGTAGTAGTGCTAGTTATTTGTTTCTCTTTTTCCTTTGTTCTTATAACTTTTTAACTTTTTTCTTTGTCCTGAGGAAGGGACAGGGCGTCCCGAAAATTTGACAATTTTTATTGTTCGTGTCGTTGGTCATTTTTAGTTCTTTATATATATATATATATATATATATATATATATATATATATATATATATATATATATATATATATATATATATATATATATATATATATATATATATATATAGTTTTGTGCCATGCGGATTGTGGGTTATTTTGCGTCTTTTTCACTCACGTTGTGGGTACCTTGGATGGTTTATGGGTCATTATATATTGACCCACAAACCATGTGCCTAAAATTTTGTTTATGACAATAAAATAGTAACTATATTCATTTTTTACAAAAAAAAAATTTTTTGACCCATAATTACACAATCAAAAAATGACCCACAATGCAATTTTATATATATGAAATCTTACCACTGAGTGCATTGGCAGGATTTCGCGCGTGACCCACAATATTTTTTATGCCCATCTTCCTGATACTCGCACTAAAGGTTGCTCTGTTTGATGTAATATTATACTATCTGATACCAACACAACACCGTTTGAAGTTGAAAAAGGTCATTTATTTTTAAATGACAATTTTGTAAAACTATTACAAAAATGAAAATGTAGTTTGATTTTAAATTTTTATACGAACCTTGTGTTCAGTGATATATCTAATATCATAAATGCAACTTCGAAATAGATTTTTTGAAAACATTAAGGTATAAAATTTTTACATCAAAGGTGGGGTAAGGATATAATTTATATACTTTCACATGAGTATTGGAAGGATCAAATCAAAACGGCTAGATTTAAGGGAAGTGTAATCAAATCAACAATTATTGATTTTATAGCCTAACTGCAGTAAATCATTGTTAAATTTTAACGATTTTTTTTATTTATATGTATGAGCTTTTGTTTTTAATGTACTACATTGTATAAATCAACAAGAAAAAAAAGCTAATTTATTTTAAACTTCTTTATCTTACGATCGTTGTGTTCTTCCTAAAATTTGTATATCTAAATATAAATTCTTATAAAAATGTGAAAGAAAGCTCCAATTACTAATTTTTTGAAAGAAAAAAAAAAGACTAAAATGTTGCTATAAAGATCGCGCGTTAAGAAGTGAATCGCGATGTTTCAATAATTAAAAATATACGTTAGGTTGAAATCTCAGAAAATCATTTACAACTTTAGGTTTTTTCAGAAAAAAAATATCACACATTAAGATTTAAGGGAAGTGTAGTCAAATCAACAATTATTGAACAATTTATAGATGGAAAAGTATATACTCAGTATCCTACGGTGTTCTATATTATACAATGTATTGACCCAGAATAGTTGCCTGTATTTGGATCCCGCAATTTCTATATCTTTGGGGACGTCAACATTACGCTACATTGCGAAAAATTTCAATTCATTTACGCTACATTTCTTTGAAATTAAATTACGAGTGATCAATACCGCTATATTTTATCAATAGACAAGACACAAGACTTTATTCTCATGAACTGTACAAAACAGTATAGAGAGGATGTTACATTAAACAATTAAGTATGCGTGAGACAAAGAAAAAGAAAAACATTGAAAAAAAAATGACAATAAGACTATTGCCGATTAAAATGATTTTATTCACATATCACTTTCAGCCAGTAATGGAACAGAATTATACTTGTATACTGACCCACAACTCGCTTCTGTACATTGATCCCGCAACGTTATATAAAACAACTAATTAATGACCTACAATTATATCATACATACATATATAAATCTTAAATAATATAAGTTAATTTAAAAAATACATCATTTATGACAGAAAATGACTCTTACAAAATGAAAGTTGGATTATACGTAGTATATGCTTGCTTTTACGTGTAAAGAGTAAAAACACATTCTGCTGCATCTGACCAAATCTGACCAAATATTTGTTTTATAAGACATAAACACCTCGCTTCTTGATCATGCATAAATAAGAAAAAAATGTCGTACTCGGTCTTCTTTGGTTTATGCTTAGACAGATATACGTTGCTTAAATTTAAGTCAATGGGGCTGGGTTCCAGGATTGTGTATTTTTTGTATTGTGTGATTAAATTAACTAATTATATTGAAAATCTGAAATCACTGAAATCCATAGTTTTTTTAAAATCATATTTCCAAGAAAGGGTGACACTTGACCTCATGAATACCAGGGAGTGTCTCGGTCCACACTATACATAGGTGTTGTAGCCGTGGTGCTAGAGAGAGCTTATCCCCTCCCTCAACCCCAGCCCACGTCTGAAAAGATAAACGTAGAAAAAGGGATTGAGAATTGTGGCTTACCTTTTATTTTATTAAACTTTGGTTTAAACCCCCCCCCCCCCCAATTTTAATTTGCTTCCGACGCCAAGATGCTAATGATTTTATTCACTGTATAACTTTTCCTACCAAAAAAAATATATTTAATTTCCGTAATGATTGGGGTTTCGTTTTAATTTCGTTTCGTCCATTACCTGCCTATTGTCGAAATATAAGCTTTATAAAACACGTAGTAAATCAAATAGTCCTGGATGTACCCTGCACTGAAATGGAAAGCAACTTATAAGTGTACAAATTAAAATGTCTCAAGAGAAAATTGAAGAATATCCTGGACGCATTGCTTAGAAAGAATAAAAGCCACGCCAAACCTGTTCTTTTTTAAAAAACTGCAATGTAAACGACGTTTTTTCCGTCAATGTGGTGATTTTTAATTTTCTTATAATGTGTACAACTGTACATATAGACAGACAAAGAGAAAAAACAATTAACACATTAAAATATCCTATGTGACACAGTGGTTAGAACGTCTGTTCTACAGTAGCAAAGTAAAGAGTTGATGATTATGTCGATATCAGGAAAATTATGACTTTCTAGTATATTACGAAAAAACTTTCCATGTAAATTACACGTTCCTGAGTTTTATTTTGAATACCCCCTCTCCCCTTCTCCAAATCGTCTAAGTATAATGACCAATTTATTTCCGACTCGGAATGAAATATCACACACAGTTTAAAGTCAATTTAACCATAGAAACGTCGGTATATTTAGGTTCAAAATCGATGAAAATTTTAATTTTAACGTAAATAACAAATATCAAGTAAATCTACACCGAATCTACACCGAATTTTTTTTAAGCTCAGATATTCGATGTATAGCTTTATCAAAAGGACATGTAATCATAGCCTATCCTACCTATATTTCGGTGATTGATATCATGTTCCGTTTTTGTAAAGATTTATAATCAAAGATTGTCTCTAAACAATATAATTTTCAAAATACTTAGAGGAAAAGAAGATAATCTTTTAAACAAACAGGGTGCTACGCTTCGAAGGAGGATTTCAACGTGAATACAACGTAAGCAATAAAATTAATGCAAGACTCAGATCAGGGAAATGTTGTTTTACAAGCCTATTACATATACATCAACACCGGTCAAAATTATTTTTCTGTCCTAATTTTGAGGTTTTTTTTAATTTAAAACTGTTTTCCTTTTACTGGCACCGGGACCCAATCATGAGATTATGATTGTACGTTGTGCTACACATCCAAGGAGTTCATATTAGCTATCTCTGGATTTAAACAAAGTGACAGTGAAAGGAAAATAGGTAAATAAACGCTAACCATTCCTCAGGTATACCTGTGGACCATGATAATATAGTCTGTCCCACCGTACCAACTTGACAATTACTTTTACATATCAAAATCCATTTTACATGTAAGTGTACCTGGACTTTTAAAAATTCAAACTATATCAAACTGAACTTTTCAATAGATTGTTCTTTTTTCCAAAACTATTCCTTGATAGGAACTCTCCATTTTCGTTAGTATATGAACATGCATATGTAGACTGAAAAGGCAACGAATTCAATCTCTTCGGGGATAAGCCGCATCTTCTCGGGCCTTTCCGACTAGCGGAAAAACAACTTGGGATGTATTACTTAAAAAATAATTGAAATACCTCTTATACTAGTTTGTGGATTATGGAGTTTAACTTAGAAATTACCTAAAATATACTATAGAAGGGACTTTTAAGTCCGTATATTCATTCTCTTCGACGGGTATATCCCTTTTTGAATAAACTGGAAAGATAGGCTTTATTTGGATACTTCGATGCCTCGCACGAATCCCTGGACACTAGCCTATAATTCATGTCTGGAAATTAAGTCCCAATTTCGGTCGACTATAGCAAGAATTATATTTTGCTTCAGTTTTTATTTGACTCTCTGTCACTTTATTTCTAAACTTACCGTTTAGGCATGATAAATCCCAACATAAAAAATATTCACTGAAATCTCCGTTCAAAATATGGCTCCCGTGAAAAAGGGTTGTTTACCTCCTCTTGTAAAAAATTTCTGGATAGTTATGTGAATTTCTGAACCAAGTATAATTTATTGAACATCACGGATTATGTTTCAACAATTCGAGGCTCTCAAAGCTAGCACACTAGCCTGATCACCTGGCTCATCCTTGCCAAGGAGTACAGGGACAGGGAACCAGCCGACTCGCACACTAACCTCAGACGTCAAAGGGGTTCTACCATCTTGCTGATTCAGTCATGTGATCATATTTGAATTTCATTCAAATGTTAAACTTCTGAAGTCCGAGTTACTTTGAATTGTGGTACGCACAACACTAAGTTTTTGCTTTCAAAGACTATTAACAAATGGTTGTAATTAAAAGCATTTTTTACATCGAAGAATTAGACAAATTAAAAAACATTTTTGATGAACTTTATGCATAGCGAAAAATAAAATGAGTAACTAGGCAGTTTCCGGCGGAGAAAAATATATCGACCTGGGGCTCGTAACATAAAGGTTGCTAAGTTTTTGACTTAAGTAGGGTGGTAAGTACGGTTTAGGTATAATCTTAGGACCTATTCCTCCACCTATCACACCCGAGGTTTGAGTGGACGAAGCGGAGTCAGCCGAGGATTGTCGATGTTTTTCCGACCTCTGACGGAAAGAGCCGAGATGACGCGATTGCTCTCCGATCAGCGGATCGTTCAACAACATTGAAATAAATGTTGGGTGGATTCTGATTTGTAGATTCTTGTCCATACCTTAAAGAATGTAAATTAAATATTACGCAAAATTTGCAAAGGAGGGGATAATCAACTGAATACGAAGCGACTCTATTTTGCATAAAATTTTAACAACGGCTGCTTTTAATACATTTGAGGTGGGTTTTTTCCGAGCTATACAAAGACAACAGATGGACTAATGGGCACTTATGAAACTTGTAATATTCACACGTACGAATAGGAGACTTGTTCGAAAAATTCGTGGACGATGTCGATCTTCATTAAACTGCTTTCAAGAAATTTAAAATAAGCTCAACATCATGTGTACAAATATCTGTTTTGTTGATTTGTGAAGTTTACTTTCCACGGGCGTCGGAAGCAAATTGAAAGGGGGGGTGGGGTGGGGGGAGGGGGGCTAACCGAAAGGGGGGGTGGCTTAACCAACAAAAAAGATAAATCCCAATTTTTAATGCCTAATATATAATAGTTCTTTTTGTAAAAAGGGGGGGGGGGAGGTTAATCCTCCCCCCCCCCCCCCCCCCCGTTTCGACTCTTATGCGTTCCGATTTAATAGAAATCAATTTATTTCATTTTAAAATTAACATGTTTTGTGACCAGGGGCATATATTTCAATTCTTTTAACATTTTAAGAGTATATTCCGGATTTTTCCCGAGTATAAGATAAATTTGCATCATTATCTGCTGCTCTGTGACGTTCTACAACATCATCGTTTTTTGCCGTTTTCAATGAAGAACTACATGTACCTCTTTCTCAAATGGATTTATTATCAACGAAGCAAAATATCGAGGCATAACTTGGAATATGAATCAATGTAACACTTCTCAATTTAAAAGTCTAGGATTTTTTTTTCGATTTTGCTCCATTTAGGAATTTTGACCTGCGCCACGAACCGATTTTTGCAGTTTTTATATCTGGATATGTTTGAAATAAATAGTGATACTTTTAAAAAGATTAATAAAAATCATTGGAATTATTGTTAAAATATTTCTACCAAATTTGGATAAAATATGAAAACGGAAAAGATATGAAAGAAGTCCACGAACTTTCATGTGATCGACTCGATCACACGCAAAGTTAACATTTCTTTAAATATCTTAATAAAAGCAACTTTTTCTAAATACCATATAGGTATTGTGTATTTATTTAATTTGCAGTTTTAAGTTTAAGCTCGGAAACTTAATTAGTGAAAAAAAAATTGTAGCTTTGTAAATTGTATGAAGTATAGAAGAAATGTATAATATATTCGCCAATTTAGACATAGAATATCTATGATACAAATAACTTAAATATGGAGAATGAAGTGTTGGGTGGGGAGGTGCTGATTCATTAATTTTTGACCTTGTATATGAAGTTCACATCCACTGCGATATGTAAATATTAACCATCCCTTTATTCCGAGTTCACTAATCAAGATGTGTAGATCATAAGACTGAACTTTTGTCCCCCACTTTTACTGAAAGTGGGGAATATTACTTTCGGTCCGTCCGTCTGTATAGCTGTCTAGCTGTTTTTCTATCTGTCTGTAAAACTCTTTTTTGCGCGATATCTCGAGAAGCTTTTTTTTTACAATGAAATTTACATAACAACTTCCCCTGGTGTAATTATAAGAATCCTTTAAATTTTGAAGTTAAAAGTTCATAAAGGTCAAGGTCGCAAAATCATAAATTCAGTCTATTTTTAAAACTTTCGTTTGGGCGCGATATCTTGAGAAGAAGTTAGTTTTCCTGTAAAATTAGGCTTTTCCTGTTTTATGCCACAACTCACTAAAGTTATTGCCTAAGAAATACCCCTTTTGATTTTGGGGTCAAAAGGGTAAAGTTGTAATTTAATACATTCTGTGTGTGTATAAAACTTTAATTTCCGGGCCATATCTCAGGTAGCTTTTAAAATTTTTGCAATCTTTTCTTATATCTTAACTCCCCATGGCCCCGCCCATCCTCGTTAAAGTGTCCCCCCTCTGCACCCCCATCCACCCCCACCCCCACCCTCACCCCCGCCATCATTACATTAGCTTGTGCTGATTCAGTCTTTACCATAACAGCATTTATTCAACATCAATAAAACATAATTAGCTTAACTGCACAAATCTTAAACTCCTTAATACAATTCAATGAAAAGGGAGAACAAAATCAAAATTCAACATACACATGATACAGTCAATTTATTCTATCATTTACATGGTTAATTTGGTGTTACGTACTTTGAATTTGAAATTGACTTTAGAAATGTTTTGGCCGGAATGTGTCGAGCACATTATACCGTGTGTACTGTGAACATTTGCACATTTTGTCACATATATGGGTACATGTATATTGTGTTGAAGAGTTTATTTATTACGTTTGTGTGTGAGAGAGAGAGAGAGAGAGAGAGAGATTAACACACAAACTTACACATAAGGATTGACAAAGTGTAAGGCAGATAGATAAGTAAACAAGCTGTAATTATCCAGCATAACTCGCAAGTATGTAGGGAAAAAGGTTTGGTCAGAACATTTGTCCAGGATTTATTTTTTATCACTTCAGTCCTTTGGCTGGTTTCGAATTTTGACCAGTTCCGAATAATTATTAATTTAAGAGCTGATAATTAATACATTAAAAGGTGTAAAAATAAACTGATAACTATGGTAAAAGGCATCTCTCTCTCTCTCTCTCTCTCTCTCTCTCTCTCTTATTTGTTGAGGCACACACATACACACTACAGATGTCAGCTTCCTGTTAATCCGTGCGTCTGTCCGTGTCAAACATATCAATAATTTTTGTCGCAGTTTTCTCAGCAACTTCTTATTACAGATGCTTGAAATGTTAGCACATACTTTGTTGAGGCATGCCATACGGTGAATTTCTTTAATATAATCAACTTTCTATTGATGCATCTACCTGTATTAACTGAACTTAATAGTATATATTAATATGATAGTGTATCCATATGTAAATATATATATATTTACATCAGAGCGGGGATATATCTAGTGAGCATTGGGTCACAGACTTATTGTTGGTGTTTGGGTTAACATTTTTTGCTCGACTTGTCACATTTTGTCTGTCATCCTTCTAGAATTTTTTTCACATTTTCAGCTTCTTCTTATATCAACCAAACTTGCCACAAATCATCAGTGGATTAAGGGCATCAAGATTGTTTAAATGAAGAGCCGTGCCTTCTTTCTAGGAAAGTAGTTATGAATTACTGAATATTTAGTGACATCTTTTAAACATTTTTTTCTCATGGGGAGAGGATGGGGCTACAATAGGTGATCAAAGTTTTTCATAGAATATATAAGAATTCTTTCAAAATCTATTGCAATTCTGAAATACGCATGTTTTCTTGTATCTAATAACTTACTGCCCGACTATTAAATTGCACTTTCACAGATGTCATGACCCACAATCATATACATGTAGTGCTGTATATAATTCTGATGTCGGCTGCTAGTGAGTGTGAACCGTGCATGCTGATTCGAAGGAAGAAATTTGATTTTCTTCGGCATTAGACTGAACTGAGTCGAAGTGCAATCAACGCTAATCTTTATATTACCCATGGGAGTGGTGCTAGGCAACTATTAATTATGTCCGCAATTTTGAGGAAAGGGTGTAAAACTGTTTCAAATTACAAATTAAATCTTTAAAATTTTATTCTCAGAGAACAATTTGAGGACTTAATTAAATATTTTCAACATTGTGTGTGTGTGTGTGTGGGGGGGGGGGGGGGGGTCAATATCCTATACGTGCTCAATAATATTGATGAGTAAAACTATAAAATGGACATATAGCAGGGAATAAACACGTAAACAATAAATAAATTATGAATAATGTTTAAGGTGATAACACAAAGTCTGCACAGCGAACCTCTGCATAGTTTATAAAAAAAATAATTAAAGAATGTTTTACTGGTGTCGGAGAAAGTGCTAGATTCTTTGACTATTTTAAGAATCCATATCTCTTTATTAAACATCCTCTTTGGAACAGCCCGATTACACGCTATAATTAAATTTCAATATAGCATTTTATTGCAGCTGCTTCCATGGAGTTAATAAATGCCAAAATGATATGCTTGAAAAAAATTATTTGTCCTTTAGTGAACATGCAATCTCATGAAATCTATATACTAATATTTGTTTCTCGATTTTCCTGGGTACTCACACGTATGATTGATATACACAGAGAAATTTGAATTAATGAACTTACAGTAGCTCTACGTATACACAGTAGATAATTAAACTTATTAAATATGCCTACTTAACAAGTTGAATTGCACGTTAATAATATAAACATTTTATAGTGTGTAAATGTTTGAAAGACTGTGTGTATTTCAAGTTAAAACATTATCCAAGAGAATTATTGTTGAACACAACTGATTCCATATCAGATGTAGCTAGGTAATTTCGGGAGGGTTCGGGCTTCATCAAGAAGCTTCAATGGATCAATTCCCTCTCTGGGAGTATAATCTTTTGATGTGAACTCTGAAGCGACATTTCATATCAACAAGAAGCCCTATAGAGCATGCAGATAACCTAAAAGTTTCTGAAGATATTTTTAGGTTTGGAAATCGGATGCACAAACACTATGTACATATTACATGTCAAGATGACAATTTTCTGAAGGTTGAAAATGAAATACATTCAGTTGTTAATAAAACGAATCTTTAGATTTGAGAAATTCAGAATGTTTGACTGCTTTTGAACCCAATGATTTGTAGATGGATATCATTTATATTGATTTTATATGATATTATATAAGATTTATATCCCCAAGCTTAAGCAATTCTTTTTATCATATCTTTTTAAAATAACAATCAATATTTTACACTGTGTTTTATATTATGAATCCACACTATTTACTTCATCATTTTCATGCCCCCCCCCCCCCCTCCATTCAACCTCGAGTGTTGTTGGACTTTTTTTCCCACAAATTATATTTATTACACTTATTCATAATGTGTACCATAGGCAATAATCGTGAAAAAACACAAAATTTTCGTTCCACACACACAGACACTCCATCCATCACCCTAAAAGACCCAATTATAGTTTCCCATAAAATGTGTAGTGGGGTATTTATTTGTGGGTGAAAGTTTATTTTGGATTTTTCACAATATTTTTCCTAAGATACACATGATGAATAAGTTTAATAAATATAATTAGTGAAAAAAATATCCAGCAAGCCCTGGGGTTGAATATTGAAGGGGGGGGTCCTGTCAAATGTGGGATATATGATAAAGATTTTTGCCATTTCATAAACAGGTATCCTTAAGGTCAAGATATAAACGGGGAGGTGCCTCATGTACATGTACCTGTGGGATAAAGTATTTTAAACTGGGTAAACATGTGATAAAGAAAACGGTTTTTGCTATTTCACAAATAAACAGGTATCCTTAATAATTAATATACACAATCGTTGCACTGTAAACGTGTGTTTAAATTAAAATGTGATTTGACATATCCAGTACCAAGTGGATTTAACGTACCCTTCTTAACCGCAAAACAAGGGCTGGCAATTGTTACCATACAATTAGTATTAGGGAAAATCTTAAGAAATGTGTTTCATAAAAAGAAAACCAAACCGCATTATGCAGTATTGGATTTTTTAAAATCTTCAGGCATGATGTGGCGAGGGGTGTGTGTTAGATTTCTCTGATTCTCTGACCTATCTGCAGAACTGTAGCCCTCCGAAAAAATATATTGGCATACCGGAGAGCTACAATGCCACCCGTTGAAAAAACTATATTTATTGCGCACAAAAAATAATAATCATTGCATATTTTTATTAAGCATATATTTATTCACTGAGTCTTTCACCACGCTCATCCATTTCAGTATCACCTATATATGTAATATACAAAAAAGTTTTTTTCAATAGACACACAAATATATATGTGTGTATACATATTACATTATGTTTACTATCACTACAAGAAAAAAAAGAAAAAAACAAACAAAAGTAAAAATTACAATGTTTCTTTATGAATGTTATAAAGCTGATTATTATTCAAATAGATTGTCTAACAATAGCCATCTCTTTTTGAACTGGGTGTGTTCCAAATATTTAATGCAAAAAAGTATTTTTCAAAACTATAGCATTTACATGATATATTTTTAACTTCGTTGAATATGAAAGGTTTACAATTTCTATTAAATTCTGGTATACATGCTGTTTTACAAGCAAGATAATAACATTTAAAGATGTGTTTTCTTTGCCAGAAATACCTTACATAACAGAAATTGGGTCTAAGTTAATATCTTTTCCAGTTTTTTTGTAAAATCCATTCTTCTAAACAATTCCGTATTCCCTTAACAGAAAGACCGTGAGTAATAAAAAAGATGCTTAAAAATTTCCTGCTCTAGATTACAGACAGAACACAGTGGCTTATCTTTAATTTTAGATAAAAACAATAAGGTACAAGTTCCATGAATCCTATGTATGATTTTACAATTGAACCTTTTGAGATTTGAATCTTAACTTAAGTATTTTAAGTTTGAAAAAGGTTTTTTCAGTTAAAGTAATTCTGCAAACCTAAATCTCTTGTCCATTTTGTAACTCATACAGGTTGGAAAGAAATTTATTGTATTATGATTTACAGCCGGAATCATCACGACAAAGAACCTGAATATTTGTGGGAATGTATATTCCAATTATTTAACTGAAGTTCTGCATTGTTTAACTTCGGCCCATTTTTTTCAGTAAAGTCTAAGCCCTTCATAATTAGTAAATGGGATTAAAACATCATAATTAATGGAAATACAATTAAAGGATAACAAATTACCTTCGGTATCAAATAGATCAGACACAATATGAAAACCATTTGCTTGTAATTGTTCGTAAAAACAGATTTACTTTGTACTATGATACCACTGTTAAACAATAAAAATTCTTTAACGATCTGAAAAATATTTTCAGGTTTAAATAAATTAATAAATTCTTTATAATTAGGAAGAATTTATTTCCAAAACATATTATTTGTTGTTTTACTAAAAAATAAGCCATATTCTGATCCAAACTGTAAATTTTTTTTATATTATTACAGCCTGTAGTTCCATAAATGTTTTAGGTAGAGACCTTATATATCAACCTCCTGATCCAAGTGAGCTTAAGTGACTTAATAAATGTTGGCAAATGTGGCATTCTAAAGCCACCATCATCATAATTTAAAACCATTATATTTCGAGCTATTTTATCATTTTTATTGTGCCATACTAACTTTAAAAAACTTCTCATGGTTTTTCATTGTTTCATTACATGGTTTTGGCAAAGTTAACAATGAATGTGTAATTTTTGAAAGAAAAAGAGATTTTGTAAAGGTATTTTTACCCAGAGGTGTTATATGTATTTTCCTCAGTGACTCATTTCTTTGTTTATATCAATAATTCTGTTAATAAAATTTATCTCTTCAATATTGTCAAGACTGGCATTAAATGTTATTCCCAATATTGTAAGGTTCTCAGATGTCTACTCTAAATTATATTCATTGCACAATTTTTCATTACAATTACTTTTTGAACCAATCCATATGGCTTTTGTCTTACAAAGTTAGGCTTTAAACCTGAAAATTTAGCAAACTGGAAAAGAAGATCTAGTGCACTCTTAAAACTTCTTTTCAGACCCATCCAAAAATATCACTGTATTATCTGCATATTGCAATAAGCAGACTGTTTCTATACAAATTTTTATACCCTTTATATTTTTATTTGGTCTAATAAGGTGGCCCATTATCTCGACACAAAGATTGAAAATGTATGGTGAGACAGGGTCTCATTGACGACACTCTCTACCTATGCAAAAGAATCTGGGGAAAATACCATTCTGCAAAACACATAATGTGGCATTTTTATATAAAACTTAAATCCATCTAATAATCACAGCCAAATTTAAGATATTCTTAAGTCTTGTACAATACATTTTCATATTTTTCAATGCAAGTGATGCTTCTTCCCTAGTTAACAGACCCTCTAATTTGGAAGCTGACTCCACTGACTGTTGTCCTTGATTTGTAAATTATTTAAATTTATATCTAGTAAAGTGTTATCACAGGAGGAGTGTAGATTAAGATTAAAATTTTCAATTTCTTTAAGAAATTCTTGTTGCCAGTTTATTTTTAAACCGTTTCCATAGATAAATATTGTTACTGTTTTATCGATGTAATTTCTCTAGATCTTTTCTAGACTCAAGAAAAATATTTTAGGTTTCTCACCATATTCTACCCATTTAGCTTTTGTTCTTACAAACAGACCATTTATATGTTTTCTAACTTCTTCAAATTTAGATTTTGCAGTATAAAGTTTTTCATCAGTTTCGTGAGAATCACTGAAACTTCTGATGATTTCTAATTCTTGTATTTCTTCTTCTAAAAGATTTTCTTCTCATTTTCTTTCCTATTTCTTTCTAGATTGATACTTTAGAGTGTTAATTCTTATCTCAAGAAGTAGCATTTCTAGGGAATAATTGGTCATCAATTATAAAATTATTTTCTGTGTTTTCTATGTCCTTAAACATTACACAATTATATGGTGTAACTGCATACTGAAGTTTAATCCTATTATTGTGTCTTTAACTAAACTTATATAGCTTTTATCTTTTAACAGAGAGCTATTAAACTTCCAGAACCCTTTACCCATCTTAAACTCTGAAAATAAAATATGAAGTTCAATAATTGAGTGATCAGTTTTGTACCCAGACTTTATATCAACCTTTTATCATATCTTTGCATGTTGTTAGATAACCATTATTAGTCCCCTACCGGTGAAATCGGAGGGGACTATAGGTTTCCTCTGCGTCTGTCTGTCCGTCCCCGTCAGTCTGTCCTACTTGGTTTTCCGCGCTTTTTTTTTTCTAAACGCTTGCAGGTATTGAGCTGAATTTTAGTATGTGAGTGTATCTTGATGACTTACAGATGAAGTTAAAATGTTGTTTCGCTTCATTGATTTTTGACAGAGTTATGGCATTTTTAATTTTTCATAATTGTTTATTATCGGGTTTGTGCTGCGCTGAATTTCGATGGTCAACATGGTAAATACATGTATATGAAGCGAGAAAAAGACGTTGAAAAAATTAGTCAAAGTTTTGCCTCTGTTTGGATTATTTTATTAGATAATATGATAATTCGATATTAAATAAAGTGAGTTTACATACATACTACTCTGATATTCACTATATTTAGATGCGCATACCGTAAAAACCTATTGTTTTTTGGTCACTATATATATGCATATACTGAAATATGGGATATATATATTGCACAAGGTTTTATTTAAATAAATTGTTGGTCACTGAATATATGTATGCATGTATAATAAATTGTTTTATAAATATACTTCATGTGATTTAAAGTGATTGCGGGCCACTGTATAATTATGCATACGAAGAATTGAAAGGGGGGGGGGGGTTGATGTAGTGATTGTACCTGAGTTTGTGGGTCCCTCTATATATATGTATATAATGGCTGTGGGATAAATATATTGCACGTGATTTTCACTGATTGTTGGTCACTGTATATATGCATTTTATGAAGTTTGGAATAATATATTGCACGTGATTAAAACTGATTGTGAGTTACTGTTTATAAATATAAAATGTATTGTGGGGTATATAATAGCACGTGATTATAACTGATTGTGGGTCAATGTTTATATGTTATAAAGAATTGTTGGATAAATTAGTAAGTAAATCGTTCATTATAGCGGCATGTGTTATCATACAATACAATCATATCAGAAACATTTAATACAAATATTCAAACACTCGGCCCTTCGGACCTAGATGTCAATTTTAACAAAAATAAAGGAAATATATATACCGCTGCACAATAATATTTTGCATAGCGGTTTTCTGTACAACAAAACTTGCATTTGCATGAATGATTAATATAAATATTTTGAGATGTGCCCAGGAAAATGCGTTAAAAGGAAAAGAAATGTATTTAGATCCGACATAGAAAATGTTAGGTTGCATTAAACGTTAGTTAATAAATCTGATCTGTATTTCGAGTATTCTGTACAATTTAATAAAAATTGTTCTCTACTTCTAAATATACTGCACGTGATTATTACTGATTGTGGGTCACTGTTTGTATGTATATATAAAGAATGGGGGTTGTTAATGTAGTGATTAAACCAGTTTGTGGGTCACTGTATACAAGTTTATAACGGATTGTGCGAGAAATATATTCACGTGATTAAAACTGATCGTTGGTCACTGTATCTATGTACATAATGAATTGTGCGATAAATATATTGCAGGTGGTTAAAACTATGGGCCACTGTATACATGTATATTAGAGCTGGCAGATTGTAACTGGTTAACCGATTAATCGGTCGGAACGATGGCAATCGGTTACTTAGAAAATATGTAATCGGTTATCTTAAACAATAAAGGTATGTTATTACATAGATAATATATAAAAAATAATTATAAGATTGATTTAATAGTTTATTACAACAATCTTTACATGGAAAACATAGACCAAAAACCTTGTTGACAAACAACAGTTCCTGACGGGAAGTTAAGATCTGTTTTGAAGTCACCTTTGAAAAAAATATTTTTATCGGTTATATCTAATTATGAAGATAACTCAAACCCGAGTATTTTTTTCCATTAGTAGAATCCTAAGTCATGATATATCTTTTTAAAATTTAGAAATTAACTGAATATAATCCATAGTAATTTTTATATTAATATGCATATTTACAGAATAAAGGAAAATCAGATACTTTTAAAGATTTTTTAAAAAGGGAGTTTAGTAACGAGGGCTAGAATATTGCCCGTGTACACTTTGTTGTGGAAAAAATGCTCGGGTTTGTTCTTCATGAGTTATACATGTAAGCGATAAATTTAATTTTTCGAAGGTGATTTCACGCAATGTAAACAAAGGATAATTTTTTGTGTGACCTAACAAAAATAATTTTTTTAACTTTTTGAATTTTGATATCTTTAAAAAGAAAAAGACTTTGGGGATATAATTTGACAAAAGTTGAAATAATTTATGGACAATTATTTTTCAAGAAGAAAAACGAATATCTCTTTTTAGCGATTAGAATCGGACCAAGCGACTTTAAGCTAATTTGGAGGTAATTATGGATCTCCAAATTGAGACACTGTGGACAATTGGTCAGTTTGTGTAGTGTTAATCACTGCGAAAATATAGCAAGTGTCGTTACCCCGATGGTTCTATATCATTCTTTAATAATTACAAATGAATCCCTCTATCCTCTATTAATTGGTATGTATTTCGTTTTCAGTTATCTATCCAATTTAACAAGCAATTTGTTAATCTTCTGAGAATCTGCTCTGAAAGTTGTCGATGATTTTTCTATGCCTTTTTCGTGTTTTTCTAAAATGTTTCTTGTCCACTAAAATTTA